>NW_024360496.1:0-255 GCF_014805655.1 Passer montanus | reverse complement strand
GGATGAGGTGCTCGGCCTCCACCCCAAAATCTGTCCAAAACCTCCCAAAATTGTCCCAAAATTCCTTCAAAAAGCCCCAAAACGGCCCTGAACCCCCAAATTTTGGGGGATTTTTTGGGAATTTTGGGATTTTTTGGGAATTTTGGGAATTCTCACCTGGTCCAGGATCAGATGCTCAGCCTCAACCCCAAAAAAACCCCAAATTTGTCCAAAAATTCCCTAAAATCACCCCAAAACCCCTTAAAAATTACCCCG
>NW_024360495.1:0-255 GCF_014805655.1 Passer montanus | reverse complement strand
GTCACTGGGAGCACTGGGCGGTCACTGGGCAGTCACTGGGGGCACTGGGCGGTCACTGGGAGCACTGGGGGGCACTGGGTGGTCACTGGGCCGTTACCGGTCCCCGGTGCCCGCAGGCCACGCGGAACACGGGCAAGAGCATCGCCAACCGCAACATCGCCAACCCCACGGCGGCGCTGCTGGCGGCCTGCATGATGCTGGACCACCTGCGGTGGGCGGGGCTCCGGGAGGGGCGGGGCTCGCCGGGAGGGGCGG
>NW_024360494.1:0-255 GCF_014805655.1 Passer montanus | reverse complement strand
CCTTAAATTTCATGGCTGAAAAATGGGCTGGAAAAGGGTTAAAAATGGGCTAAAAAACCAAATCCAGAGGGAGAGAACCCCAGGAAAGAGCAAGGAGCCCTTGGATGAAAATGTGGGAAGAGAAGGACACAAGCACCAGATTTGGAGCATCCCGGGGCAGTGGAAGGAGGTGGAACCAGATGGGATTGAAGGTCCTTTCCACCCCACACATTCCATGGCTCTTCCGTGGATCTCTCTGGGATGAGGGACCCCAGG
>NW_024360493.1:0-255 GCF_014805655.1 Passer montanus | reverse complement strand
GTTGGGTGAATTTTGAGTGAATTTTGAGTGAAATTTGGGTTAATTTTTTGAGAATTTGGGGTGATTTTTGGGTAATTTTTGGCTAAATTTTAGGTGAATTTTGAGTCATTTTTGGCTGAATTTTGGGTGAATTTTAAGTGAATTTTTGGGGTGAATTTTGCGTAAAATTCGCACAAATTTTGGGTGAATTTCGGGAATTTTTTGGGGAATTTTGAGTGATTTTTGGGTGAATTTTAGGTGAATTTTGGGTGATTT
>NW_024360492.1:0-255 GCF_014805655.1 Passer montanus | reverse complement strand
GAGTGTCCAGGTGGTGCTGCAGCCTGCATATTCTAGTTGCCCACTTGTTCTGAATGGTTCACTGGGAGTAGATTTTCCACAGGGAACAGAGGAGATGAATGAGAGGGGCAACCCATATCTGTCAGTGGAATGGCACAGTGAAAGCAGCAGACAGGCTAGAAAGTCTGCTGACGTGCTAGGAAAAAGCAGCTGAACCTGCTTTAAATAGAAAATTTTGTGTTTGTCTCTAGAAAAAGCCATGGAGAATCTTACAGA
>NW_024360491.1:0-255 GCF_014805655.1 Passer montanus | reverse complement strand
CCCGCCGCCCCCTCAGCCCGCCCGGCCCCGCACTGCGCAGCGCCACTTACCCCCCCGGCCGCGGCCTCGGCGCCGGCTCTGCGGGCAGGGCCGCGCTCCCGGCGGTGCGCGGGGGAGCAGGGGGGGACAAGGAGGAGGAGGAGAGGAGGAGGAGGAGGAGAAGGAGGGGGGCACCCGGCTGGCGGCCTCGCCTCAGCTCATTCACAGGGCGGCTCTGTGCCCAGGGGGAGCCCAGCGCTCATCTCGCCGCCGCCG
>NW_024360490.1:0-255 GCF_014805655.1 Passer montanus | reverse complement strand
GGGCCCAGCCCTGTGTGCTCAGCCCTGTCTGAGCCTGTTGCTGCTCCACCTCCCCAGACCGCACCATCGGGCGGGAGCGGCGGCCGCGGCTGTCGGACCGGGGCACGCTGCCCTACACGGAAGCCTTCATCCTGGAGATGTTCAGGCATTCCTCCTTCCTGCCCTTCACCATCCCACACAGGTACGGGCTGCAGCGGCCCACACCTCCTTTGGGGTTTTTGGAGGGGACTTGATCCCTGTGAGGGGGAAATATTC
>NW_024360489.1:0-255 GCF_014805655.1 Passer montanus | reverse complement strand
AATAATAATAATAATAAATAAGAATAGGAGTAAGAAAATAATCAGACTAAGAGTAGAAATATGGAAAAGAACAAGAATAAAAAACTAGATTAAGAATAAGAATGTAAAGAAGAAGAAAAAGAGGTAGAACAAGAAGAAAAAGTATAAAAAGAAGAGCAAGAAGAACAAAAAGTATAAGAGGATCAAGAACAAGAAGAATAAGAAAATTAAGAATAAGAACAAGAAGAAAAAAAAAAAGAAAACCAATAAAAAGAA
>NW_024360488.1:0-255 GCF_014805655.1 Passer montanus | reverse complement strand
GCCCCCGCCGCCCCCGCGTCCCCCCGCGCCGCCTTCACCGCCACCACCTGGCCCCGCCAGGTGCCCCGGAACACGCGGCCGAAGCCCCCGGCCCCGATCACCTCCTCCAGCCGCAGCTCCCCGAACGCCGCCCGCGCCGGCTCCCAACCGCCCGGGGGGGACGGGGAGCGGGAGCCCCCCGGGGAGGGAGGGGAGGGGGAGCGGGACCCCCCTGGGGATGGAGGGGAGGGGGAACGGGAGCCCCCCGGGGATGGG
>NW_024360487.1:0-255 GCF_014805655.1 Passer montanus | reverse complement strand
GCACGGGCGGGACGGGACCGGCCCGCACCGCCCGGCACACGGAACTCCCGGAGAGGCTCCCGCGGCTCCCCGCCAGCCCTCCCCGCCAGCCGAGCGCCGCCTGCGGCACCGTCCCCACCGCTCCCCGGGCCGGCCGCACTGACCTTCCGCAGCACCGCCGCGCCGCACCGCACCATGGCGGGAGCAGCCGCGCCCGGGCCAAGCCGTGCAGAGGGCACGGGCAGCAGAGCGGGCTGGCTCCGGTGCCGCACGGCG
>NW_024360486.1:0-5313 GCF_014805655.1 Passer montanus | reverse complement strand
CACGTGCTCGCAGTGTGGGAAGAGCTTCAAGTGCAGATCCTATCTGGTTGAGCACGTCAGAATCCACACAGGAGAGAGGCCCTACGAGTGCGACAAATGCAAGAAGAGGTTCCAGACCAGCTCCGCTCTCCTCGTGCACCGGCGCACTCACACCGGGGAGAAGCCCTTCCTCTGCCCCGACTGCGGGAAGGGGTTCAGTCAGAAGTCCAACCTCATCACCCACCGGCGCATCCACACCGGCGAGAAGCCCTACGAGTGCGGGCAGTGCGGGAAGAGCTTCAGGACCAACTGCCAGCTGGTTGCCCACCAGCGGATGCACACGGACGAGCGGCCCTACGAGTGCGGGCAGTGCGGCAAGAGCTTCAGGACAAACGGCCAGCTGGTTCTCCACCGGTGGATCCACACGGGAGAGCGGCCCTACAAGTGCGGGCAGTGCGGGATGAGCTTCGCCCTGCGCTCCCGGCTGATTTTACACCAGAGGAGCCACCCGGGGCATTGGTGGGGGTCCGAGGGGGAGAGACCCTCGTCCCCATTCCCACTCCCAGTCCCATTCCCTGTCCCCATTCCCATTCCCTGTCCCTGTCCCCATTCCCGCTCCCTGTCCCCATTCCCATTCCCTGTCCCCATTCCCACTCCCTGTCCCCATTCCCTGTCCCCATCCCTGTCCCCATTCCCACTCCCAGTCCCATTCCCTGTCCCCATTCCCATTCCCTGTCCCTGTCCCCATTCCCGCTCCCTGTCCCCATTCCCATTCCCTGTCCCCATTCCCACTCCCTGTCCCCATTCCCTGTCCCCATCCCTGTCCCCATTCCCACTCCCAGTCCCATTCCCTGTCCCCATTCCCATTCCCTGTCCCTGTCCCCATTCCCGCTCCCTGTCCCCATTCCCATTCCCTGTCCCCATTCCCACTCCCTGTCCCCATTCCCTGTCCCCATCCCTGTCCCCATTCCCACTCCCAGTCCCATTCCCTGTCCCCATTCCCATTCCCTGTCCCTGTCCCCATTCCCGCTCCCTGTCCCCATTCCCATTCCCTGTCCCCATTCCCACTCCCTGTCCCCATTCCCTGTCCCCATCCCTGTCCCCATTCCCACTCCCAGTCCCATTCCCTGTCCCCATTCCCATTCCCTGTCCCTGTCCCCATTCCCGCTCCCTGTCCCCATTCCCATTCCCTGTCCCCATTCCCACTCCCTGTCCCCATTCCCTGTCCCCATCCCTGTCCCCATTCCCACTCCCAGTCCCATTCCCTGTCCCCATTCCCATTCCCTGTCCCTGTCCCCATTCCCGCTCCCTGTCCCCATTCCCATTCCCTGTCCCCATTCCCACTCCCTGTCCCCATTCCCTGTCCCCATCCCTGTCCCCATTCCCACTCCCAGTCCCATTCCCTGTCCCCATTCCCATTCCCTGTCCCTGTCCCCATTCCCGCTCCCTGTCCCCATTCCCATTCCCTGTCCCCATTCCCACTCCCTGTCCCCATTCCCTGTCCCCATCCCTGTCCCCATTCCCACTCCCAGTCCCATTCCCTGTCCCCATTCCCATTCCCTGTCCCTGTCCCCATTCCCGCTCCCTGTCCCCATTCCCATTCCCTGTCCCCATTCCCACTCCCTGTCCCCATTCCCTGTCCCCATCCCTGTCCCCATTCCCACTCCCAGTCCCATTCCCTGTCCCCATTCCCATTCCCTGTCCCTGTCCCCATTCCCGCTCCCTGTCCCCATTCCCATTCCCTGTCCCCATTCCCACTCCCTGTCCCCATTCCCTGTCCCCATCCCTGTCCCCATTCCCACTCCCAGTCCCATTCCCTGTCCCCATTCCCATTCCCTGTCCCTGTCCCCATTCCCGCTCCCTGTCCCCATTCCCATTCCCTGTCCCCATTCCCACTCCCTGTCCCCATTCCCTGTCCCCATCCCTGTCCCCATTCCCACTCCCAGTCCCATTCCCTGTCCCCATTCCCATTCCCTGTCCCTGTCCCCATTCCCGCTCCCTGTCCCCATTCCCATTCCCTGTCCCCATTCCCACTCCCTGTCCCCATTCCCTGTCCCCATCCCTGTCCCCATTCCCACTCCCAGTCCCATTCCCTGTCCCCATTCCCATTCCCTGTCCCTGTCCCCATTCCCGCTCCCTGTCC
The DNA here is from genome assembly GCF_014805655.1 of Passer montanus. Lineage (NCBI taxonomy): Eukaryota > Metazoa > Chordata > Aves > Passeriformes > Passeridae > Passer > Passer montanus. The sequence continues at coordinate 3,191 of NW_024360486.1, read as the reverse complement.
CCATTCCCATTCCCTGTCCCCATTCCCACTCCCTGTCCCCATTCCCTGTCCCCATCCCTGTCCCCATTCCCACTCCCAGTCCCATTCCCTGTCCCCATTCCCATTCCCTGTCCCTGTCCCCATTCCCGCTCCCTGTCCCCATTCCCATTCCCTGTCCCCATTCCCACTCCCTGTCCCCATTCCCTGTCCCCATCCCTGTCCCCATTCCCACTCCCAGTCCCATTCCCTGTCCCCATTCCCATTCCCTGTCCCTGTCCCCATTCCCGCTCCCTGTCCCCATTCCCATTCCCTGTCCCCATTCCCACTCCCTGTCCCCATTCCCTGTCCCCATCCCTGTCCCCATTCCCACTCCCAGTCCCATTCCCTGTCCCCATTCCCATTCCCTGTCCCTGTCCCCATTCCCGCTCCCTGTCCCCATTCCCATTCCCTGTCCCCATTCCCACTCCCTGTCCCCATTCCCTGTCCCCATCCCTGTCCCCATTCCCACTCCCAGTCCCATTCCCTGTCCCCATTCCCATTCCCTGTCCCTGTCCCCATTCCCGCTCCCTGTCCCCATTCCCATTCCCTGTCCCCATTCCCACTCCCTGTCCCCATTCCCTGTCCCCATCCCTGTCCCCATTCCCACTCCCAGTCCCATTCCCTGTCCCCATTCCCATTCCCTGTCCCTGTCCCCATTCCCGCTCCCTGTCCCCATTCCCATTCCCTGTCCCCATTCCCACTCCCTGTCCCCATTCCCTGTCCCCATCCCTGTCCCCATTCCCACTCCCAGTCCCATTCCCTGTCCCCATTCCCATTCCCTGTCCCTGTCCCCATTCCCGCTCCCTGTCCCCATTCCCATTCCCTGTCCCCATTCCCACTCCCTGTCCCCATTCCCTGTCCCCATCCCTGTCCCCATTCCCACTCCCAGTCCCATTCCCTGTCCCCATTCCCATTCCCTGTCCCTGTCCCCATTCCCGCTCCCTGTCCCCATTCCCATTCCCTGTCCCCATTCCCACTCCCTGTCCCCATTCCCTGTCCCCATCCCTGTCCCCATTCCCACTCCCAGTCCCATTCCCTGTCCCCATTCCCATTCCCTGTCCCTGTCCCCATTCCCGCTCCCTGTCCCCATTCCCATTCCCTGTCCCCATTCCCACTCCCTGTCCCCATTCCCTGTCCCCATCCCTGTCCCCATTCCCACTCCCAGTCCCATTCCCTGTCCCCATTCCCATTCCCTGTCCCTGTCCCCATTCCCGCTCCCTGTCCCCATTCCCATTCCCTGTCCCCATTCCCACTCCCTGTCCCCATTCCCTGTCCCCATCCCTGTCCCCATTCCCACTCCCAGTCCCATTCCCTGTCCCCATTCCCATTCCCTGTCCCTGTCCCCATTCCCACTCCCAGTCCCATTCCCTGTCGCCATTCCCATTCCCTGTCCCCATCCCCAGCCCCTGTCCCCGCTCCCCGTCTCCTCTCACCGGACGCCGCCGCCATCGCTCCGCTCCACCCCGGCCCTCACGTGACGGGGAAAACACCGCGCTGCCGCCGCCCACCAATCGCAGCCCGCGCTCGCTGCCTGATTTGCATAGCCACGCCCGCTGGGCTGGCCCCGCCCCAGTACTGGTTCGCTCCCAGTTCGCTCCCAGCGCTCCCAGTAAGAGCGGCCCCTGCGGGGAGAGCGCTCCCAGTAAGAGCGGCCCCGGCGGGGAGAGCGCTCCCAGCGCCCGCCCGCTGCTGCCGGCATCGCTGCCGGGGCCGCTCGGGAACCCGCCCGGGGCAGAGCGCGGCTGCTTTTGGGGGTCGGCACCGCCCGGACCGGGCTGGGAGCGGCGGCAGCGAGAGGGGGACTCGGGAGGAGGAGGAGGAGAGGAAGGGGAAAGGGAGGGACGAAGGAAGAGAAACAGGAGCAGGGGAAGAGGAAGAGGAGGGCCAGAGGAAGAGGAGGAGCAGCCCCGAGCCCACGCGGTTGCCTCGCTGCGGCCGCGGCTCGCCCGCATCCGCCGGCATCGCCCCCCCGGCAGCCGCAGGTGAGCGGGGAGGGGGAGCTCGCCCCGAAGCCATCGCGGGGGTCTCCGGGAGGGTTTTGGTGCGGGGCAGGGGGTGCGGAGGCAAACGGCACGGTGTCCTTGTGCTTCCTCCGCAGAGCAGGAGCCGAGCATGGAGAGCAGGGAGGACAAATCCCCGCGGCAGAACCCGGCGGCAGAGGCCGTGGGGAGCGGCTGCACGGCGCGGGAAGGCGGCGGGGAGGAAAAGCCCCGGAGATGCCTCAGCAGGAGGGGCTGCAAAGGCAGAGCGCGGGGAGGCGAGGGGGAAAGAGCCGGGCCGGGCCGGGGAGGCGGCCGGAGCTCGGAGCTGGGGGTCCCTGAGCAGCCCCAGGATGGGGAGAAGCCCCACACGTGCTCGCAGTGTGGGAAGAGCTTCAAGTGCAGATCCTATCTGGTTGAGCACGTCAGAATCCACACAGGAGAGAGGCCCTACGAGTGCGACAAATGCAAGAAGAGGTTCCAGACCAGCTCCGCTCTCCTCGTGCACCGGCGCACTCACACCGGGGAGAAGCCCTTCCTCTGCCCCGACTGCGGGAAGGGGTTCAGTCAGAAGTCCAACCTCATCACCCACCGGCGCATCCACACCGGGGAGAAGCCCTACGAGTGCGGGCAGTGCGGGAAGAGCTTCAGGACCAACTGCCAGCTGGTTGCCCACCAGCGGATGCACACGGACGAGCGGCCCTACGAGTGCGGGCAGTGCGGCAAGAGCTTCAGGACAAACGGCCAGCTGGTTCTCCACCGGTGGATCCACACGGGAGAGCGGCCCTACAAGTGCGGGCAGTGCGGGATGAGCTTCGCCCTGCGCTCCCGGCTGATTTTACACCAGAGGAGCCACCCGGGGCATTGGTGGGGGTCCGAGGGGGAGAGACCCTCGCTGGGCCCCCCCCACCCCAAGAGGAGGGGGTGACAAAGAGGGGGGGTCGGGGGTGTCCCCAAAGTGCGGGGGGAGCGGGGATGGGGGAGGGGAAGCGCGGTTGGGGCGCGACGGAAACGCCTCCGGTGCCGCCCGCGGCTCGGCGGTGGCGGGCACCTGTCACCGTGTCACCGTGTGCCCCTGGCACCGTGTCCCCCTGGCACCCTCTCCCCTGTGCCCCCTGTCCCCGGTCACCGTGTCCACCTGTCCGTCTGTGCCCCCTGTCCCTCTGTCACCGTGTCCACCTGTCCGTCTGTGCC
>NW_024360485.1:0-255 GCF_014805655.1 Passer montanus | reverse complement strand
TCAGGGTGAGATTTGGGGTGTTTGGGGGGATTTGGGGGAGATTTGGGGTGTTCAGGGTGGGATTTGGGGTGTTTGTAGGGGATTTGGGGCACGTCAGCTGTTTTGAGTTGCCCAGCGTGGGATTTGGGGTGTGCAGGGGGTGTTTGGGGAGGGATTCGGGGTGTTTGGGAGGATTTGAGGTCCTGGGGTGGGATTTAGGGTGCTCAGGGTGGGAATTGAGGTGTTGAGGGGGGATTTAGGGTGGTTTGGGGTGGG
>NW_024360484.1:0-255 GCF_014805655.1 Passer montanus | reverse complement strand
CCCTGCAGACCCCCCCCCAGCTCCCACGGGCACCGCCACCGCTCCCACTCCCCCCCAAAGGCTGCAGCAGGGCGGCTCCCACCCCTCCCAAGCCCCGGGTGGGGTGGGGGTCCCCGAGCCCCCCCGGCCCCGGCAGGGTTAAGAGCCCCGGGCGGGAGGAATGCGATGGCAGCGCTGGATCAGCCCCCGCCACGCCGCAGCCGAGCTGTGTGTGGCACAATCCATCACCGCCGGCGCAGCCCCCGGCGTGGGGGG
>NW_024360483.1:0-255 GCF_014805655.1 Passer montanus | reverse complement strand
AATTGAGGTGGAGCTTCTCACCTGGCCACGCCCCAACCTCACCTGGCCATGCCCAAACCTCCCCTGGCCACACCCAAACCTCACCTGACCCCCCCAAATTCACCCCAAACCTGCTGAAACCTCACCTGGCCACACCCCAACCTCACCTGAGCCCCCCAAACCTCCTAAAACCCCACCTGGCCACACCCAAATCCCACCTGGACACGCCCAGTCCTCACCTGACCCCCCCAAACCCCACCTGGCCACACCCAAACC
>NW_024360482.1:0-255 GCF_014805655.1 Passer montanus | reverse complement strand
ACACGGGGACATGGGGACACGGGGACAGCATGGGGACATTGGGAACCACATGGGGACACGGGGACAGTGGGGACATTGGAGGGATTTGGGACACACTGAGGACATCGGGGACATTGCGGGGTTTGGGAGCATTGGGGACATTTTGGGGACATTGGGAATGTTGGGAGATTGGGGACATTTTGGGGACATTTGGGTACAGGGGGGACATTGGGGAACTGGGGACACTTTGGGGACATCAAGGGGATTTGGGGACAT
>NW_024360481.1:0-255 GCF_014805655.1 Passer montanus | reverse complement strand
GGCAAAGCCCAGCCTGGGGTGCATCAGGTGCAACATGTCCAGCCATGGGACAATGCCAGGAGGTGGGACTGTCCTGCTGCTGCGGCCTCACCTCAAGGACCACGTGCAGTTCCGAGCCCACAATTTCACAAGGATGGGAAAGCACTTGAATGCCTCTGGAGGAGGGCAACAAAGCAGGTGAAAGGGCTGCAAGGAATGGCCTGTGAGGAGCAGCTCAGGATCTGGGGCTTGTCTAGCTGGAGAAAAGGGGACTGA
>NW_024360480.1:0-255 GCF_014805655.1 Passer montanus | reverse complement strand
CTGGCAGTATCCCACACAAGTTCTAACACTCAGGATTTGACCTTCATTTTTATTTGGAGCTCTTAAGCAAGAACACAATCGTGACCAAACAGTTTCAGTTGAAAGCACAGTAATACTTTCATGTTGTCAGAAGAATGGGACCACATTATCCTGGGTGCTATATAAAATCCCCACTGTTGCTTTTCTTGTGTAAGTTCATAAGTCTAAGAAAACTTGCAAATTTGCTTGCACTGGTTTTATTTATCCTGTATATTT
>NW_024360479.1:0-255 GCF_014805655.1 Passer montanus | reverse complement strand
CCGTGAGGGGACCGTGAGGGGAACGGGGAAAGGCGGCTGAGGGAGGGAGGGGGGAACTTGGACCCGGCATGGGAACAGCCTCAGAATGCCCCAAAAAGCCTGAAAACGGTCTGAGTAATACCCTAAAAACGACCTGAAAATAATACCAATAATATCCCAAAAATACTCCTAAAACTGCCTGAAAACAGTCAAATCCTACCCCTAAATTAGGCTGAATGATACCCAAAAAAACGGCCTGAAAATAATCCAAATAAT
>NW_024360478.1:0-255 GCF_014805655.1 Passer montanus | reverse complement strand
TGAAATTCCACACGTCTCAGGATGCCTCCAGGACGCAAGCTGCCATCACAGGCAACTGTGGCTGCTTTGACAGTGCCAAGTGCCGCCTGCAAACTGACATCAGGAAGCTGGACTGGTGAGTTTTGTTTCTCTGGCAAAAGGCCATCATTCTTGTCCACGGGCCGCAGTGGCCCCTTGCGGGCGGCTTCCTGCTGAGATTCCAATCGTCTCTGGCTGCCTCCCAGACTCAAGGTGCCACCACAGGCAACTGTGGCT
>NW_024360477.1:0-255 GCF_014805655.1 Passer montanus | reverse complement strand
GATCCATCCAGGTCTATCATGGATCCATCTTGCTCTGTATCCATCCTCTCTGGATCCATCCAGGTCCACGTTTGTCCCTTTTTGTGCTTCAATCCCCCTCCTGCCCCGGTGCCTGGGGACCCCTCCAGCTCTCGGCCACAGCCACGGGGACAGGGAGGTGCCTGCCTGTCCCCAGGTGTCCTCCGGCTGTCCCAGCCCGTCCCTCCCCGGGGAGCTTCCCACTATTCCACTATTCCCGTTATTCCCGTTATTCCC
>NW_024360476.1:0-255 GCF_014805655.1 Passer montanus | reverse complement strand
GGGTGGCAGGGCTGGGGGGGGGTCGGGCGCGGGGCGTCTCGGGGGTCGCTGAGAGCCGCGGTGCCCCCGGTGCCCGCAGGACCCGTACAGCATGTTCCGGCCCAAGCGCTACGCGGGCACCCGCGAGGACCCGAACCTCGTGCCCTCCGTGGCCAGCAAGCGCATCGTGGGCTGCGTCTGTGAGTGCCCCGCGCCCGCCCGCCCGCCTGTCTGTCCCCGTGTCCGTGTGTCTGTCTGTGCCCGTGTCTGACCATC
>NW_024360475.1:0-5316 GCF_014805655.1 Passer montanus | reverse complement strand
CTCGTTCCCCAAATCCCCATGAAAAATTTAGAAATCGTCTCAATTTGGGGCAAAAAATGTCGATTTTGGGTCATTTTGGGGTTATAGGGTCGTTTTAGGGTTTGTATGAGCAGCTCAGGGCCATGGGGACACCCCAAAGGTCACAGTCAGGCCCAGCGTCTCGTCGTTCACCTCGTTCCCCAGGTCCCCGCAGAAGATGCGGAAATCGTCTGGATTTGGGGCGAAAAACGGCGATTTTGGGTCATTTTGGGGTCACTGGGAAGTTACGAGGTCGTTGTGAAGTTTTGGGGTCATCGTGAAGTTCTGGGGTCTTGGGGTGACCTCAAGGTCATGACCAGACTCGAAATCTCATCATTGATGTCATTCTCCAAATCCCCACAAAAGATCCAAAAACTGATTGAGTTTGAGGTAAAAAACGGCGATTTTGGGTCATTTTGGGATTGTAATGAAATTTTGGGGTCATCGTGAAGTTCTGGGGTCTTGGGGTGACCTCAAGGTCATGACCAGACTCGAAATCTCATCATTGACCTTGATCTCCAAATCCCCACAAAAGACCCAGAAACTGTTTGAGTTTGGGGTAAAAAACGGCGATTTTGGGTCATTTTGGGGTTACAGAAACATTAATGAAATTATGGAAGAGTTTTGGGGTCGTTTCAGGCTCGTGGGGACACCCCAAAGGTCACGGTCAGGCCCGGGGTCTCATCACTGACCTCATTCCCCACAAAAAGTCCAAAAATTGTCGGAATTTGGGGAGAAAATCGGCGATTTTGGGTCATTTTGGGTTACAGGGTCATTAATGAAGTTATGGGATCGTTTTGGGGTCGTTTCAGGGTCACGGGGACACCCCAAAAGTCACGGTGAATCCCAGTGATCCCAGTCCCCCCCAGTCCTCTCCCAGTGAATCCCAGTCCCCCTCAGTCCATCCCAGTAACCCCAAACCAGTACAAACCAGTAATCCCAAACCTTCTCCCAGTTCCCTTCCAGCTGCTCCCAGTCCCTCCCAGTCCATACCAGCGTCCCACTCTAACAGGCTGGGGTCGCTCCCCGTCTCTCCCAGTCCCTCCCAGTTTGATCCCAGTCCCTCCCAGTCCGAGCTGCCGGCCGCCGTGCGGATGCAGCGCTTCAGCCGCTCGCCCCGCCCCTTCCGCTTGTCCTCCGCCGCCGGCTCCGCCCCCACCTGCGCGGCGCCTGTCAGTCACGCCGGGACACGCCCACCCCGCCCCGGACACGCCCACTTTTGTCTGGACACGCCCACCATGACAGAAACCCCAACCTTGTAAGCTCCGCCCCCTTTTGGATAGCTCCGCCCCATCTCTATGGGCAGCTGTCAATCACGTGGGACACGCCCACCTCACTTTGGACACGCCCACTCCGCCCTAGCCACGCCCAGGAAAGGAAATCCCCAAAATTCGGAGGCTCCGCCCCCTCCCCCAAAGCTCCGCCCCACTCTGAATGACAGCTGTCAATCAGCTGGCCACGCCCACCTGGCTGGGGGTGGGGTTTAAGGGGGACAAATTAAGGGGCGGGGCTAAAGAGGGTGGGGTTGAAAGAGGCGGGGCTAAAAGAGAACCAATTAGAGGGGTGGAGCTAAAGTGGGTGGGGCTAAAGGAGAAACCATGAAGGGGGAGGAGCTAAAAAAGGGACACTGAAAGGGGCGGGGCTAAAGAAAAACCATTAAAGGGGAGGAGCTAAAGAGGGCGTGGCTAAAAGGGGAGGGGCTCAAGGACCTTCAAAGGGGGAGGGGCTAAAGGAGTAATTAAAGGGGAGGGGCTAAAGGGGCGTGGCTAAAAGGGGAGGGGCCAAAGCAGAGCAAATCAAAGGGGGAGGAGCTAAAAGGGAGGAGTAATTAAAGGGGAGGAGCCAAAGGGGGTGTGGCTTAAAGGGGAGGAGCTAGAGAGGGTGTGGTGAAAGGGGGAGGGGCTTAACCAGCAGCACTTTAAGGGGAGGGGCTAAACAGGGTGGGGTTCAATGGGGCGTGGCTAAAGGGGAGTGAAAAACGGCGATTTTGGGTCGTTTTGGGATCGTAATGAAATTCTGGGGTCATCGTGAAGTTCTGGGTTCATGGGGTGACCTCGGGGTCATGACCAGACTCAGGGTCTTGTCATTGATCTCGTTCTTGAAATCCCCACAAAACATCTAAAAATCGTCTGGATTTGGGGTGAAAAACGGCGATTTTGGGTCATTTTGGAATCATAAGGAAATTTTGGGGTCATCGTGAAGTTCTGGGGTCTTGGGGTGACCTCGGGGTCATGACCAGACTCAGAGTCTTGTCATTGATCTTGTTCTCCAAATCCCCACAAAAGATCCAAAAACTGATTGAGTTTGGGGTAAAAAACGGCGATTTTGGGTCATTTTGGAATCATAAGGAAATTTTGGGGTCATCGTGAAGTTCTGGGGTCTTGGGGTGACCTCGGGGTCATGACCAGACTCAGAGTCTTGTCATTGATCTTGTTCTCCAAATCCCCACAAAAGACCCAGGAACTGTTTGAGTTTGGGGTAAAAAACGGCGATTTTGGGTCATTTTGGGGTAAAAGAGTCACTAATGAAGTTATGGGATCATTATGAGGCCATCCAGTGTCACGGGGACACCCCAAAGGTCACAGTCAGGCTCAGGATATCATCACTGATATAATTCCTGAAATCCCCACAAAATATCTGAAAATTGTCTGAAATTGGGGTGAAAAACGGCGATTTTGGGTCATTGCAAACCAGTACAAACCAGTATAAACCAGTATAAACCAGTATAAACCACTACAGACCCGTGCAAACCAGCACAGACCAGTGCAAACCAGTAACCACCTAATCCCTCCCAGTACAAACCATTAACCTCCCAGTACCCTCCCAGTACAAACCAGTATAAACCAGTAACCTCCCAGTACCCTCCCACTACAAACCAGTACAAACCAGTACAAACCAGTACCGTCCCAGTCTCTCCTAGTACAAACCGTTACCTTCCCAGTGCCCTCCCAGTACAAACCAGTACAAACTCGTAACCCTCCAGTCCATCCCAGCATGAACCAATAACCTCCCACTCCCCTCCCAGTCCTGCCCAGTTTGATCCCAGTCCCTCCCAGTCCCTCCCAGTCTCTCCCAGTCCCTCCCAGTCCCTCCCAGTCCGTCCCAGTCCGTCCCAGTCCGTACCGGCGTCCCACTCCAGCAGGCTGGGGTCCCCCAGTCCCTCCCAGTATATCCCAGTTTATCCCAGTCCGTACCAGCGTCCCACTCCAGCAGGCTGGGGTCCTCCCAGTCCCTCCCAGTCCCTCCCAGTCCCTCCCAGTCCCTCCCAGTCCCTCCCAGTCCATCCCAGTCCCTCCCAGTCCCTCCCAGTCCCTCCCAGTTCCCTCCCAGTCCCTCCCAGTATATCCCAGTATATCCCAGTCCCTCCCAGTCCGTACCAGCGTCCCACTCCAGCAGGCTGGGGTCCCCCAGTATATCCCAGTATATCCCAGTCCGTCCCAGTCCGTACCAGCGTCCCACTCCAGCAGGCTGGGGTCCTCCCAGGAGCTGCCGGCCGCCGTGCGGATGCAGCGGTTCAGCCGCTCGCCCCGCCCCTTCCGCTTGTCCTCCGCCGCCGGCTCCGCCCCCACCTGCGCGGCGCCTGTCAGTCACGCCGGGACACGCCCACCCCGCCCCGGACACGCCCACCCCGCCCCAGACACGCCCACTTTTGTCTGGACACGCCCACCATGACAGAAACCCCAACCTTGTAAGCTCCGCCCCCTTTTGGATAGCTCCGCCCCATCTCTATGGGCAGCTGTCAATCACGTGGGACACGCCCACCTCACTTTGGACACGACGCCCACTTTTGTCTGGACACGCCCACCATGACAGAAACCCCAACCTTGTAAGCTCCGCCCCCTTTTGGATAGCTCCGCCCCATCTCTATGGGCAGCTGTCAATCACGTGGGACACGCCCACCTCACTTTGGACACGCCCACTCCGCCCTAGCCACGCCCAGGAAAGGAAATCCCCAAAATTCGGAGGCTCCGCCCCCTCCCCCAAAGCTCCGCCCCACTCTGAATGACAGCTGTCAATCAGCTGGCCACGCCCACCTGGCTGGCCACGCCCACTCTGCTCTAGCCACGCCCAACCAACGTAAAAATCTAAATGTGGAAGCTCCGCCCCTTTTTGGATGCTAATGAACTCCTGTCAATCACCCGGGACACGCCCACCACTCTGGGCACGCCCATTCCTCTCTGGCCACGCCCACCCAGCAGGAAATGCTCAGATTTGAGGCTCCGCCCCCTTTTGGTAGCCCCGCCTCCATCCCGCCGGGCACCTGTCAATCACCTGGGACATGGCTGCCATGTGGCCACGCCCACTCTCATCTGGCCACACCCACTCAGAGGAAGAGCCCAAAATTCGGAGGCTCCGCCCCCTTTTCCCAAGCCCCACCCCCGCCTGATGGACACCTGTCAATCACCTGTCCATGGCCACACCCACTTCCTTTTGACCACGCCCATTCCCCGTCTCCAGCCACGCCCACCCATCCCAGAGGCCACGCCCCCATCCCCAGCCCCACCCACTCCAACCCTGAAGCCCCGCCCCCTTCAGCTCTGCCAATGCCTCAAGCTCCACCCACTCACACTTAGCCCCGCCCACCCCCATTTCCCACCCGGGCCCCGCCCCTTTAAGCCCCGCCCACCTCCGGCACAGGGAAGGGCGGGTCCTGTGGGCGTGGCCTCCGCAGGGGGCGTGGCACCGGCGCAATGTGGGCGGGCCCAGGGCGTGGCTCCGGAGGGGGCGTGGCCATGGCGGGGGGCGGAGCCGGGAGGCTCGGGCCAATCCGGGGCTCCTCGGGGGGCGGGGCCCGCGGGGGNACGGAACCCCCTCCCCCCCCCGCCTGCGGGACAGGGGGGTGAGCACGGGGGGAACACGAAAAATGCAGATTCTGCACTGGAAATGTAAATTCTGCACTAAAAAATACAGATTCTGCACGAAAAAAATACCAAAAATCCCAAATTCTGCACTGAAAATACCAAAAAACCCCAAATTCTGCACTAAAAATGTAAATTCTGAACTGAAAAATACCAAAAAACCCCCAAATTCTGCACTAAAAAATACCAAAAATCCCAAATTCTGCACTAAAAATACAAATTCTGCACTGAAAGTACCAAAAAAACCCAAATTCTGCACTAAAAAACCAGAAATTCTGCCACAAAAATGGATGTTGCACACTGAAAAATACAAAAACACCCCAGTCCCCTCCCAGTCCATCCCAGTCCCCTCCCAGTATATCCCAGGTCCCCCCAGTCCCCTTCCAGCTCCATCCCAGTATAAACCAGTTCCTCCCAGTATATCCCAGTATAACCCAGT
>NW_024360474.1:0-255 GCF_014805655.1 Passer montanus | reverse complement strand
GCGCACCCCCGCCACGAGGAGAAGTAACTTTGGGGGGAAAATGGGGAATTTGGGGAAAAATGGGGTTTTTGGGGAAAAAACCCCGAAATTTTGGGTGGTGCGGGCGCCATTTTAGGGGGATTTGCAGCCATTTTTGGGCCATTTCAGAGGGAAAATCGAGGATTTGGAAAGGTTTAGGATGGATTTGGGATGGATTTTGGAAGGTTTAGGATGGATTTGGGGGGATTTGGGATGGATTTAGGCAGGTTTAGGATG
>NW_024360473.1:0-255 GCF_014805655.1 Passer montanus | reverse complement strand
ATCTAAAGGTCCCTGGTTCGATCCCGGGTCAGCGCACTGTTGCATCAGACATGCACGCTTTTTAGAACGGCACGGCGTCATTGAGGACGCCGCATCGCTGTGAGACGCCGCGTGATTGCGCCGACAGCTCGGCTGTTAGAGCGTTATTGTGAAGATCTACAGGTCGCGCGAGCACTACACTGACAATGTGAGGGTGGCTGGTTCGATCCCGGGTCAGCGCACTGTTAGATCAGATTGCCTCGCTTTTTCAAGCCC
>NW_024360472.1:0-255 GCF_014805655.1 Passer montanus | reverse complement strand
ATCATGGGAAAATGGAGGGGAAAATGGGGCTAGAAATGGGAATTTTGGGTTGAAAATCGCGGGAATTTTAGGTCTACACCCAGGAAAATTTGGGGAAAAAAAGGGAATTTTGGGGAATTTTGGCTGAACACGGGAAAAATTGGAGAAAGTTGTGGGAAAAGTGGGAATTTGGGGTGAAAATCGTGGGGAAAACAGGATCTAAAAATGGGAATTTCGGGGGAAAATTGTGGGAATTTCGGGGCTAAAAATGGGAAA
>NW_024360471.1:0-255 GCF_014805655.1 Passer montanus | reverse complement strand
TTGGGGTGCCCCAGGTCAGTTTTGGGGTCTCATGTCTATTTTTGGGGTCCCTGATGGGTTTTGGGGGTCTCAGGTCCCTGTTTGGGGTTTTTGGAATGCCCCAGGTGTTTTTTGGGGTCTCAGGTCAGTTTTGGGGTCCCTGTTTGGGGTTTTTGGGGTCTAATGTCCATTTTTGGGGTCTGATGTCCATTTTTGGGGTCTCATATCTATTTTCGGGGTCTCAGGTCAGTTTTGGGGTGCCCCAGGTCAGTTTTG
>NW_024360470.1:0-255 GCF_014805655.1 Passer montanus | reverse complement strand
CAAAATTCCCGATTTTTCCCCAAAATTCCCGATTTTCCCAACCCCCGCCCCCCAAATCCCGATTTTCCGCCCCCAAACCCCCCCAAAAACCCCGATTTTTTTTGGGGTGAATCCGCGCGGTTTCGGGTCCGTTCCGAACCTCCGGGCTCGGCCATGGATGGGGGAGGGGAAGTGACGTCACCGCGGGGGAGGGGGCGCCTGGCGCGACGGCGGTGACGTCACCCACGGGGGAGGGGCGGCCGGGGGGGATTTTTG
>NW_024360469.1:0-255 GCF_014805655.1 Passer montanus | reverse complement strand
GCTCTGGAGCCTTTATTCCCTGCTCCATCTCGGAGGCACTGCAGGGAGCAGAGTGAAGCCGTCCCTGGCCCAGCCCAGCTGGAGGGGACAGGAGCTGGGTGCTGAGCAGTGCCCAGGACAGGAGCTGATTCCCTGTGGGAAAAGCCTCTCCAGCTCTCCTGGGGCTGCAAGAAAGGACAGGGATGGCCTTTCCAAGAGGAGCTGGGACTGCAGGAGTTGGGCAGTAACAGAAACAGCAAATCCAGTCCCAAGGAT
>NW_024360468.1:0-255 GCF_014805655.1 Passer montanus | reverse complement strand
TAACAGTCCTTTAATAATAAATGGAGTTGAAGCTGATGCTAACAGGAGTTGTATCTCTATGTAGATGACTGTTTTTCACCAATCTGCCTGTTCTAGAAGATCTTAAAAGAAACTTGTGGTTGAAGAGGCCACTGGTTCATATCCTATGTAACAATTCTGACAAAACTGATACTCAGTTCATTGATTAGCCACCAAGAAAGCACATTTGAAATCATTACTGTCAAAGTATTTCAAGTGCCCAGTTGGCTTTGAAAG
>NW_024360467.1:0-255 GCF_014805655.1 Passer montanus | reverse complement strand
GTGCAAGCCTCGAAGATCGGCAGAGCAGCCCCACACGTACAGGGCCACTGCCATAGCCTGATGGGGCTGGAGCTAAACGATCTTCGAGCTCCCCCTCCAAGCTAAACCATTTTACGATTCTGTGATACTTCTACTGACACAGAGCAACCAAAAAGAGCGCTGAACATGGAAACAGCATAGAAGTAACACTAGTGAGGCAGAACTAGCAGGATGGTTTTATTCCGCGCTCTCAGTATTTCAAGCTGGGCCAGTGAG
>NW_024360466.1:0-255 GCF_014805655.1 Passer montanus | reverse complement strand
GAAATTTTGGGCTGAAATTTGGGGATTTTTGGGTCCAAATTCAGGAGTTTTGGGTTAAAATTTGGAAATCTTTCATCAAAATTTAGGGATTTTGAGCTGGAATTTGAGAATTTTTGGTTAAAATTTGAGATTTTTGGGTCAAAATGTTGGGGTCTTGGGCTGAAATTTGGGAATTTTGGGTTAAAATCTGGGATTTTTGGGTCAAAATAGATGTTTTGGGATGAAATTTGGGCGGGAATTTGGGGATTTTTGGGT
>NW_024360465.1:0-255 GCF_014805655.1 Passer montanus | reverse complement strand
TTTTCTTTAGTATAGTTTTATATATATAATAGTTTAATATCTATTTATATATAGTTATATATTTTTAGTATCATTTTATATATATAGTTTTTAATATATATTTATTTATAGTTATATATATATTAGTATAGTTTTATATATATTGTAGTTGTATCTATAATTATTTATTTTTATATAATTTTATATTTTTCCTTTAGTATAGTTTTGGTTTTATATATATAAATAAATATAAAAATTTATTTATTTATTTATTTA
>NW_024360464.1:0-7288 GCF_014805655.1 Passer montanus | reverse complement strand
TGGTTTTCCTTTCAAACTTGAAGGATAATTTATTTTTTTTATCTCTTTCAGGACATTATTGAGGCTGGTAGAACAATGAAAGCTCTGCTTTCAAAAATAAAAGACAAGAAACCAAGGATGGTAAAAATTGTAAGGTACAAGGATATAGCCACTAACTAACATATTCAAATCATTTGGGTGAATAGTCAGTGTATGCTGACAGGTGCTTGTTTGGCTTGAAATTTGGGTGGGGAGGAAGCAAATGCAGGAAGTAATCCTTACCCTGCTGCTGAAAAATTAAGTGTTTCTTAAACTGGGAAATCTCCCCATGCCCTACTATCTTCACTGCTCAAATTAATTAAAAAAGGTTTTATGGCTCTTTCCATGTAGTCCATAAAGTCTGATGGATTCCCTGTTTCTGCTTTATGTTTGAAGGAAATTCATCTCTTTCCATAGGTTTTCTAACACCACCTCAGTTGCCTCAATACTAGAATGGCAGCACTCTGAAGATTTCTTAATGTCCTCAACTGTAGAAGTTTCCAGAATCTAAGAGTCTGCCAGCACTGGGAAGATGCCTTCAAGTAGCATTCTGGATCTGCTTTTAGTAGATCTCTAAAGAAATTTTGTGGAATATCCCTGTGTCTGTCAAGTAACCACAGTGCTTTATAAAAACAGTTGCTTTAAGTATCAGTTATTCAGGCAGTCCTACCTGACATAGGTGCCTTTATCACCGTATTTGAAGCTTTCATAAATACTTACAGAAAGACTCTTCAGAAAGCACCAAAGTAAAGTCAGAAGTTCAAGTGACAATTTCCTTTGGAAATCAGTGCAACTTCCTTTAACTGAGGGTTTTAGCATGCTTTTCTTGCCTAATTTGCTGCAAATTGCCATTTAAGTCTCTTTCCTCTTTCCTTTTTCCTTTTCCCTTTCCTTTTTCCTTTCCTTTCCTTCAGAATGTGTTCATAGTAGAGATAGGTAATGACTGAAGGAGGGGTGGAATGACACGGATTCTTTTCTTCCTTCTTTTCAAATTAATACATATTACATATAAAATAATAATCAAATATGTTACTATGCTGCCAGGTTGGTATGCTCTAATTTAATCCACTGACAGTTTGGTTTTCCTTTCAAACTTGAAGGATAATTTATTTTTTTTATCTCTTTCAGGACATTATTGAGGCTGGTAGAACAATGAAAGCTCTGCTTTCAAAAATAAAAGACAAGAAACCAAGGATGGTAAAAATTGTAAGGTACAAGGATATAGCCACTAACTAACATATTCAAATCATTTGGGTGAATAGTCAGTGTATGCTGACAGGTGCTTGTTTGGCTTGAAATTTGGGTGGGGAGGAAGCAAATGCAGGAAGTAATCCTTACCCTGCTGCTGAAAAATTAAGTGTTTCTTAAACTGGGAAATCTCCCCATGCCCTACTATCTTCACTGCTCAAATTAATTAAAAAAGGTTTTATGGCTCTTTCCATGTAGTCCATAAAGTCTGATGGATTCCCTGTTTCTGCTTTATGTTTGAAGGAAATTCATCTCTTTCCATAGGTTTTCTAACACCACCTCAGTTGCCTCAATACTAGAATGGCAGCACTCTGAAGATTTCTTAATGTCCTCAACTGTAGAAGTTTCCAGAATCTAAGAGTCTGCCAGCACTGGGAAGATGCCTTCAAGTAGCATTCTGGATCTGCTTTTAGTAGATCTCTAAAGAAATTTTGTGGAATATCCCTGTGTCTGTCAAGTAACCACAGTGCTTTATAAAAACAGTTGCTTTAAGTATCAGTTATTCAGGCAGTCCTTCTAGTGACTGTCAAGGAGGTTCTCCGTTTCTTCTGAAGTGCACCTGCAAAGCAAGAATAGATGTAATTTTGCGGAAGAAATTGTCCTTTTCTCCCTCCCTCCCCACTAAAATCATTCCCAGCCACTTGGCCATGCTTCCCCCTTTGTGCTGTTGTAGTGTGCTGAGGCATTGCTGCATGGAAGGGCAACTGTACCACCCTGGTTATGCCCTCTGTGATCGACCTTTTGCAGAAAGGAGAAGGACGCTCTTTAGCATAATTGTGTTTTCTGTAGAGTGGTTTATTATGGTCTATTAATATTCTGTTTTCCTCAGTTTTCTAGCTACTTACTACTTTCTAACTCATTGATTTTAATAAACCAGCTAAGCATACTGCTGTATTCTATTCTACTCTTCCTGTATTCTTTTCTACTCTCTCTATGGAGGAAAAAATTACCCATGAAACCTATATGTAACAACTGCCTCAATCCAATGAAATGTAAGAGGAAACAAGTGCCCAAAGAGCACAAATTCTCAAGCATGTTATATCACATTATAGAGAAGCTAATGGGACAGAGCCATGTGGTTGGAGTATATGTATTCCACTCTGTGTTATTAATTTACTGATGCTAAGTATTTCAGCAGGAAACTTCCAGGACTATCCTAGTGGTCTTAGTGGCTGTGATCACAAGTTATTCACCAGTGCCACTTGTTCAAGAAAAGCTTTTCTGAACAAGCGCATCTCTGAGGCTCTAACTGGTTTATTTTTGTCTTTCAGCTGCTTCCCTCTAAGTTCCTGAGGGAAAAGTTTCTCAGCATGAAGAAGAAGGCCAGCACTGGGGGGAGTATTCTGCCCAGAATTGGCCCACGTGTAGACCAGAGTGAGACTCATCAAAAGGTAGCCTTTTCCTGCTCTTTTCCTTTCTGTTTAACATGATGGTTGAAGAGGGTGTGTGCTTGTGACAGGCTTGCCTCCAGCAAAATACCTCAGTGTCCAGGTCCTGCTGTCATTGCAAGCTGCTGGCAGTGGTGCACTGGGAGTCCTGATGTGCACAAAGCCAACACAAATAACCTCTGCTTCAGCCAGCAGAGCTCATTTCATCCTTCCCCACCACAGGTGGTGTTTCAGAAGTACACTCCAGTGAGGTCTGTGAAGTGCCCATGGTTCCAAGGAACAGGGACAAGGTCAGTGCCAGGATGTGGAGGTGTAACACTGTGCTGGAAGAGGAGAGCAGAGAAGGGTGGTTAAGGATGGCACCAGGCCATGTCTACCTCTCTCCACAAGTGGCAAAACCATCATTCCATGTCTTTCTTGCAGGTTCCTCAGTTGGTGAAGGTCACCTTGGAGAGCCACCTTATTTCCAGCTGGAGGGGCCCAGTGGTATGTACTGCAAGGTGCCACCAGGCCTCTATTCGACTGTCTGCATCCTCTTCACCCCTGGGCAGAACAAGGTGAGTCTGGAGGTCCCAAGAGACTGGTGTCTTCAGTGGAAAGTGAACCTGCAAGGCTGGTTCAGGGCATCTGGCCTGGGTTTTGAGGACCTCTGCTGGTTTTGGCGGAGTTGCACTGGATCTAGAACTGGGAGATACTCTTTGCCCATGCTGAAGATGGGGATAAATGCCCTGTGCTGAGGCAGTTTCTTTTACTGCAGGATTATTCCCACCAGCTCGTCTGCACCACTGAAAGGGAAGAGTTCATTGTGCCAATTTGGGCTATTGGTGCCCAAGCTATCCTGGACTTCCGTGACCAGCTGGACTTTTTGGGGTGTCCGGTCAAGTACAGCACCAGAGGAATCTGTTGGTTCACAGTGTTGGTAACCGGGCAGCTTGTTTCCAGCTGAGCACCCAGAGGTGAGGCAGCCCATCTCTCCTTGTGCAAAACACCTTTGGGTGATAACAGGGTTGGGAAAGAGCAACAGAAGGAAGCAGAGCATTGCAGCTGCTGCCCTGGCTGGAAACGGGCAGGACATGTGGGGTTTGCTGTTGCTTCCCATGTTTTAAGCAGGATGCAGCCTTAGAGCTGTCTCTGTCCCAGATTTCTCTGTTCCTGGAGGGTGCTAGAACACATTAGTAGCTGGCTTGCACCCTCCTGAGCACAAGCAGCTTCTGAAATGCCTACTCACCACTGTCAGCCAAATAGACCCATTCTCTGGGAGGAGACAAGCACATGGCCTTCTAGTGGTCCTCTCATGAGATGCCCCCATGTGAGCTGTGTTGTGGACAGCCTGTGCTGTTCCTGTCAGTCTCAGAAGACAATCACTGTTTCTCCTGTTGGCTGAACTGGAGAGGGTAATGCATTTTTGACACCGTATCTGCAAGGAAAGCAGTTCAGTTGGCTGGTGGTGAGTTGAGGTTTACTTGATCCCAGAGGTCTTGGTGTAGGAGCTCAGGTCAGGAATGCAGCACAGACCTGCTGTCTAACCTGGGGCAGCTGAATGGCTTTGATTTTTTCCTTGGCAAAACTGAGTCCAAAAGGAAAATTCATATTTCTTCTGTGAAACTTGAGGGTCTGAGAGGAGCTTCCATCAAAGCCTGCCAAAGCTATTTAAGCTTCCATCAAAGCCTTCCAAAGCTATTTAAGCAGGTTCCTCAGATGCTGTTGAAATGGGCTGCTGCTTTCGACCGTGCAAATATGTAGGCAGGAACTTGTAAATCCATGCAGTTTTTCTCTGGGATTTCCAGATCTGGTTGTGTCACCACCAAAATAAATATCTAGTAAACTCTGGTATCCTTTTGCAATGTGCTTGCCAGCTGTTCTCTGTTGCCAGAGTCATACAGAACATGTTGGATCCTGCTTGATAGAGATTTAAACATTTTCTGAACTTCAGGAGTTAAATATTGAAGTAGATGAAATAGAGCCTGGGTGCAGTGACAGAGGGAAAGATGGAGCTTGTGATTTGCTGACTCTGTATGGAATTTTTCAGCACAGAGATGGAGTAATGGCTGCTTTAACCTAACAGACTGGATTTATTGGAATAGTTAATGCCATTTGACTTCAGCTGTTACACCACCACTAAAAAGTAAGATATGTTAAAATTAGGTGATATTTGGGTTTCTTCCTGCAATACGCGTTAGTGGAGCGATGAGGCAATTCAATTAGCAGTAATTTTTCTGTCTTCTTTGGGGTGGGAGGCAGCTTTTAATGAGATTGATTCTCCCAAAATCAAATAATTTAATAATGGCAGTTAAGGCCCCAGTGGACAAAATAACATTTGGCTATAGCAGGTAACTATACCATGGGGCTTGAAATGGATTGCAGCCTCCTTGCACACAGCATTTACCAAAAGTGCATTTACCATGGTGCTTTTGAGAGCCTTGCTCACAAAATTGCCAGCTTTGCTCACTTTGTCAGCTCTGTTTCTAAATTATGTCAGGAGTACGTGGTGCTTGGTGTCCTCATGCCATAACTTTTGCCCAGCTTTGTCAATAAGGAGAGCTGATGCCTGATGAAAGTAAGCAACATGCAAATGATCCTTGAGCCTCATTGCAGAGAGCTGGACACAGAGTATGGGGGACATGAGGTAATTTTATCCCACAGGATCTTGTGAGGACTGGATCTCCTCACTCTAGAGTCAGTAGCTGTTCTGACCCTGTCTGTTGTGTCTTCTGCTGACTGTGCGTGGTTTTCTCTTTGCTTGCACAAGTGAGCAGAAGTGAACTGGACTGCAAAAGGGCTAACATCCCCAAATCTCCCCCAAGAGTCCTGCTATGTCTGTGTTGCAGCCCTTTCTCTGTCATTCCAGCCCCAGGAGCTCTGGGCATCGGTGACACCATGCAGGTGACAGTGGGATTTCTGCCACTGTAGACTGGTGACCATTCCAGGTCCCTTGTCATGCTGGGACACTACTACAACACAGGTGAGTGCTGGGCACTGCACAGGGCACTCTGTGCATCCCTCAGAGCAGAGCCCTTTCTAAGCAGAAAGGCCATGGGTTTAAAGAGGGAGATGATGATAGTTTTCATGGTGTTCATTTGCAGTCATCTAGTTTGTAGCCATGTGGTTTGTCATCTCGATCACTGTAGAGCTCCACATAAATGGCATTTCTAGAGAGCATGTCTGGTATTTGCTGTTTGCATCTCACCTGCATCAGGAATGGTGAGCTTGGTACTGAATCTCAGCGCAGATGAATCGCAGGAATTAGCTGGGAATAAAGAAGGTTTGAAAGCTCTGTAAATGAGGGAGCCTTTGCTAGGGGTCTGTTCTAGAGGGTGAAATGCTGGCAGGTTGTCCAGGAGATCCTCATGCTGGGCACATGCAGCTCTCAGCTTGTGATACATGTACTGATCCATGGAACTGCTCATTCAGCTAAAAGCTGTGCCACTTTCTTCTGTTACCTGTGGTTTGCTTTGTTCCTTGTGCTTCCATCAGCCAGTGATCTGAGTAAAGACTCCCCTTTGCTTGTTCCAGGTGAAGACACCCACACAAGCCTTCATGGAAGAGCTGTGGATGTCCCCATCAGGCTGGACAGGAATACTGTGACAGCTGAGAAGACATACATCACACTGTCACACCACGCAGCTGTGCTCATCCACAACCAGAGTGATATCACAGTCCACTTCCAGTGGAAGCCTGTTGATACTCAGGGAGGGGGGGATCAGCTGAAACGGAGGTAGGTTTGAAAGTTCCATTCCAGTGAAATACCTTGCCCAAGGGTAAAACTAATGTATGGCTTCAGTAGATACTGGTGCTTTTGAATGGCTTAGGGTAAGTAAACCATCCTATATCTACCTGCCTCCCCCAAGCAGCTCTGTATCAGGAAAAGCCACTTGGGGTGGCTGGTGGATTTCCCCTCAGCTGTGGCAGAGGCTTTGAGCCACGAGGTTCTCTTGAGGGCTGCTGGCTTTGGAAACCTCTCCTGAGCTTGCAAGTGTGGAGTGAACAACAAGTGATCCTCTGATCCATTTGGAAGCCCGTGGCTCAGGTCAGCCCTTTGCTGAGGAGCTGCTCCTGCATTTCCACTTCTCTCTGCAAAGATGTGGGGCTTATTAAACAACCTGCTGGGTTTGTGTCCCCAGTGACTGCAGGCTGTGTCAGGAGGAAAAGGACAAGTCTTCTGATTTTCTGAAGGAGTGCAGAGTTGACACTACTTGCCAAGTACACTTTGCTCTTCCCACCTGCAGCCTCCAGAGTGAGAGGCAAAGGTGCGAGGAGATCCCATGCTGTTCTGCAGTGGCATTTTCTCTCTTGAGCTGAAGGTAAATGATGGCTGAGAACCCCCATTCCTGCTTCTCTTCTTCCTCTTCCTTCTCATCCCTGAATAAGGTCACTTGACTGAATAAGGTCACTTGATTCCCGCCTCAGCTGGCTTTGTGTGCCAAGAGAGTTCAGAGATCTGGTTGCAAAAAGCATTTTTGCCCTATGGGCTCCTGGCAGGCAGCAGGAGCCTGACTAAAGCTTGCAAACTCTGTTGTCAGTGTTATTGATGAGTGTTACCCACTCCTTGCTTGTCACTGATGCTCTAAATAACGGCTTACAGGACTGTGGTTGAGAACCAGAAATGTGATGTCTGTAGAGAAATGTTTTGCTGT
>NW_024360463.1:0-255 GCF_014805655.1 Passer montanus | reverse complement strand
GACCTATTAATGGCTTAATTAGCTGCGGGTCATTAACGGCTTCATGAACTGCAGGGCCATTAGCAGACCTATTAATGGCTTAATTAGCTGCGTGCTCATTAACGGAGTAATTAACGGCTTAAGTAGCTGCAGGGTCATTAATGGAGTAATTAATGGTTTAATTAGCTGCAAGGTCATTAACGGACCAATTAATGGCTTAATTAGCTGCGGGGTCATTAATGGGCTAATTAACGGCTTAATGAACTGTGGGGTCAT
>NW_024360462.1:0-255 GCF_014805655.1 Passer montanus | reverse complement strand
CTGCTGGAGCCAGTCCAGAGGAGGCCACAAGATGACTCAAGGGGTGGAGCACCTCTCCAGCAAAGAAAGGCTGAGAGTTAGGGTTATTCAGCCTGGAGAAGCGAAGACTTTGGGGTGATCCAACTGTGGCCTTCCAGTGCCTGAAAAGAGCCTAGGAGGGAGATGGAGAGGGCTTCTTACAAAGGTTTGTACTGATAGGCAGGAAGGAATGGCATTAAGCTGAGAGAGGGAAGGTTTAGATTAGATATAGGAAAA
>NW_024360461.1:0-255 GCF_014805655.1 Passer montanus | reverse complement strand
TAAAACAGATAAAAACTAACACTACACCAGTGTTGCAGAATTCAACTCCCTGCCTGCTGCAGGGTTGAACAGAGATTCTGTCCTGCTTTTCTGCACTCTGTAATTAATTGGTATTTCTTTTTAAACAAACATGTAGTAGTCTCAAAGAAGAGATAATAGGAATTTTTAGTTGCCAATAAACTCAGTGACTTAGGTTGCAAATGCAAGATGTGGCTGGGTCTGTGTATTCTATCCCCATACGTCAGAGCTGGGGCA
>NW_024360460.1:0-255 GCF_014805655.1 Passer montanus | reverse complement strand
GTGCCGCTGCCGGCCATGAGCAAGCGCAAAGCTCCGCAGGAGAGCCCCAACGAGGGCATCACCGACTTCCTCACCGGTAGGTGCCCGCGCTCGGCCGGCTCCGTGCGCGGCGAGGGCCGCGCCCCGGCCGCTCTCACCGCGGTTCTCCCGCAGAGCTGGCCAACTACGAGCGCAACGTGAACCGGGCCATCCACAAGTACAACGCGTACAGGTACCGCTTCCCTCCCGCCGCGGCCCCGTCCCGGGCCCCTGCCC
>NW_024360459.1:0-255 GCF_014805655.1 Passer montanus | reverse complement strand
CAGCCGCCGCCCTCCTTTGTCCCGGGCCCGGCGCCGCTTTGTCCCCGCGGGACCCCCGGGAGGCGCGCCCGGGACGGGCCCGGGGCGCCCGCGCCCGCTCGGGGCCGCTCGGGCCGGGTCAGTTCGGTTCGGGCAGCTCGGTTCGGTCCGGCAGCCCGGGTCGGTCCGGTTCGGTTCGGTTCGGGCAGCCCGGTTCGGTTCGGGCAGCCCGGCCCGGGGGAGGCGGGGGGGGCCCGGTGCGGCCGGGCCGAGCCC
>NW_024360458.1:0-255 GCF_014805655.1 Passer montanus | reverse complement strand
AGCAGGGTGGGTTCCTCCTTAGGCAAGGATTTAAGAAATTTTTTACAATTGTCATTAGCATTTTAAACAATTAATTTTAAAAGCAGCACCTCTCTGGCAATGTCATTCTCAATTTGTCCTTTACAAGCTTGTTTCAAGCAGCCAATGAACTGCATATAAGGATCAGACAGTCCTTGCTTTACATTAGTAAATACTTTTTGGGGGACCGCAGCATCGAGAACCTTTAAAAATGTGATATGCACAGCTTCAGTAATA
>NW_024360457.1:0-255 GCF_014805655.1 Passer montanus | reverse complement strand
TTGCTTTGACCTGCAACCAGCTCTCCTGGACACCACACCATGAGTGGAATTTTCTTTGGGGCATGTCCAGTGATCTGTGCTGCCTTCTTTGGAGCGCATTTCCTTCCAGTCTGTTTGCAGAGGTTGGCACCAAAGCTCCTCAAATGGCCCAGGCTGTGCCCAGCCTCACACAGAACTGTCAGTAGATCCCTTCACACCTGATTTCCCAGATGATGAATACAGAGCCTCCCTGAGCTCCAGGATCCTCAGCAGAGC
>NW_024360456.1:0-255 GCF_014805655.1 Passer montanus | reverse complement strand
CAAACTGAAGGACACACTCCAGCTGTGCACCCAAAGGGCTCCAGCTGTGCACCTGGTTTATTCCAGCCCGAGGCAGCTCCAGAGCAGCAGCACGCAGACACATTCAGGTGGATCTTGAGTCAGCTACTGCTCTCCTAATGATACAGGCAGAACTGGGAAACCACTGCCATGCAGGGAAGGTCTGCCAGGAGAACCAGCAAGAATTCTTGGAAGGTCCAGCTTACAGAGCAAATTAAAAAAAAAAAATCATATTAC
>NW_024360455.1:0-255 GCF_014805655.1 Passer montanus | reverse complement strand
AAAAATCCGGGAAAAAATGGGGAAAAAATGGCCAAAAAAGGGATTTTGGGGTGATTTTTTGGACATTTTCAATGATTTTTTGAGGGTTTTTTTTTTTTGGTGATTTTTTGGGGATTCCCCAAATTTTTGGAATTCCCAAAAATCTGGGAAAAAAAACCAAGAAAAAATGGGGGAAAAATGGCACAAAATGGGAAAAAATGGCAAAAAAAGGGGATTTTTAATGGGATTTTTTGTGATTTTTGGTGATTTTTTGGT
>NW_024360454.1:0-255 GCF_014805655.1 Passer montanus | reverse complement strand
CCAATAGCAAGGCAAGACAAATATTTTTCCATGGATTAGGTGGCTTTTCCTAAAAAAAGAAAAACATTAAAGTGCCAAACATCTTTATCTACACATCAGTTTTGATTTTCAGATGATTCAATTTTTCTGGTGCCTGTGGATGCTGTTGTGTCATCTCCTGGACTTTTAGTTATGTGAGGTGCTGTAGGACAGAGTGCTGCTTGATGGGTCATTTTGTAATTACTTGTCATTATCCTTTATTATTTTATAATTGAC
>NW_024360453.1:0-5321 GCF_014805655.1 Passer montanus | reverse complement strand
AATTGAGTAAAAATTGGGTGAAAATTGGGAGAAATTGGGGGAAAATTTGGGGAAAATTGGGGGAGGAAATTGGGAGGAAAATTGGGTGAAAATCGGGTGGAAATTGGGTGAAAACTGAGTGAAAATTGAGTGGAAAATGGGGAGAAAATGGAGGATAAATGGGGAAAAATTGAGTGAAAATCGGGTGAAATTTGGGTGGAAATGGGGTGGAAATTGGGGGAAAAGTTGGGGGGAAACCGGGTGAAAATTGAGTGAAAATTGGGTGAAAAATGGGGGGGAAATTGAGTGGAAATTGGGTGAAAATGGGTGAAAAATGGCTGAAAATTGGGCGAAAATGGAGTGAAAAATGGCAGAAAAGTGGGGGAAATTGGGGGAAAATTGAGTAAAAATTGGGTGAAAATTGGGCAAAAATTGGCAAAAAAAGGGCGAAAATGGAGTGAAAAATGGGAGAAAAGTGGGGGGAATTGGGGGAAAATTGAGTAAAAATTGGGTGAAAATTGGGCAAAAATTGGCAAAAAAAGGGCGAAAATGGAGTGAAAAATGGGAGAAAAATGGGGGGAATTGGGGGAAAATCGGGTGAAACTTGGGTGGAAATTGGGTGAAAATCGGGTAAAAATTGAGTGAAAAAATGGGGATTTTGGTGCAAAATTTGATTTTTTGGGTGGATTTTGGGGCTTTCTGGGGGAATTTTGGGGTTGGGATTTTTGGGGGGATTTTGGGTGAAAATTGGGTCAAAAATGGGGAAAAATTGGGCAAAAAATGGGGATTTTGGTGCAAAATTTGATTTTTTGGGTGGATTTTGGGGCTTTTTGGGGCAATTTTGGGGTTGGGATTTTGGGGGGGATTTGGGGCAATTTTGGGGGAATTCTGGGAGCTGATTTTGGGTGGATTTTTGAGCTTTTTAGGCCTTTCCGAGTGGCGCTTTTTGGGTTTTTGGGCTCCTGGGTGGGATATTTTGAATTTTTTGTATTTTTTTTTCTCTTTTCACCCAAATTCCCCAATTCCAGAGCCGGGCTCCCCCGGGGGGGGTCGTTACTCCCACTTCTCGGGGGTCCTGTGGGGAATGGGGCAATTTGGGGCTTTTTGGGGCTTTTTTGGGAATTTTGAGCAAAAATTCGGTTAAAATTGGGTTAAAAATGGGTTAAAAATTGGGGATTTTGGTGCCAAATTTGATTTTTTGGGTGGGGATTTTGGGGCTTTCTGGGGGAATTTTGGGGTTGGGATTTTTGGGGGGATTTTGGGTGAAAATTGGGTCAAAAATGGGGAAAAATTGGGCAAAAAATGGGGATTTTGCTGCAAAATTTGATTTTTTGGGTGGATTTTGGGGCTTTTTTGGGGCAATTTTGGGATTGGAGTTTTTGGGGTTATTTTGGGGGTCCTGGGTTGAATTTTGGGGTGATTTTGGGTTGGATTTGGGTGGATTTTTGAGGTTTTTGGGGCTTTCCGAGTGGCGCTTTTTGGGCTCCTGGGTGGGATATTTTGAATTTTTTGTATTTTTTTTTCTCTTTTCACCCAAATTCCCCAATTCCAGAGCCGGGCTCCCCCGGGGGGGGTCGTTACTCCCACGTCTCGGGGGTCCTGGCCGGGCAGGTGCTCCTGGTGGCCGGGGGCTTCTCGGGGACCCCTCGGGGCGACCTCCGAGCCTACAAAGTGCCCTCCTTCGTCCTGCAGCAGAGCGTGAGTGACCCCAAAACCCCCCAAATTCAGCCCAAAAATCCGCAACGACGGTCCCCAAAAATGGCCAGAATTACACTGAAAAAATAACGAAATTACACTGAAAAAATAACAAAATTTCACCCAAAAATCATAAAATTGCAGCTAAAAAAATGAGTATCCCCCAAAAATCTGAAAATTTCACTCTAAAAATGTCAAAATATGACCCCAAAAAACCCCAAATTCAGCCCAAAAATCCTGAATTATGGTCCTGAAAAAAGGCCAGAATTACACTGAAAAAATAATGACATTACACTGAAAAAATCCCAAAGTATCCCCCAAAAATCTGAAAATTTCACTCTAAAAATGTCAAAATATGACCCCAAAAAACCCCAAATTCAGCCCAAAAATCCTGAATTATGGTCCTGAAAAAAGGCCAGAATTACACTGAAAAAATAATGACATTACACTGAAAAAATCCCAAAGTATCCCCCAAAAATCTGAAAATTTCACTCTAAAAATGTCAAAATATGACCCCAAAAAACCCCAAATTCAGCCCAAAAATCCTGAATTATGGTCCTGAAAAAAGGCCAGAATTACACTGAAAAAATAATGACATTACACTGAAAAAATCCCAAAGTATCCCCCAAAAATCTGAAAATTTCACTCTAAAAATGTAAAAATTTGTCCCCAAAACGCCCCAAATTCAGCCCAAAAATCCTCAACGATGGTCCCCAAAAATGGCCAGAATTACACTGAAGAAAATAACAAAATTACACTGAAAAAATAACGAAATTACACCAAAAAAATCCCAAAATTCCAGCTAAAACAATGAAAATTTCGCTCTAAAAATGCTAAAATTCGTCCCCAAAATGTCCCAAATTCAGCCCAAAAATCCTGAGTGATGGCCAGAATTACACTGAAAAAATCCCAAAATTTCACCCAAAAATCTGAAAATTTCGCTCTAAAAATGTCAAAATTCGACCCCAAAACACCCCAAATTCAGCCCAAAAATCCTGAATTATAATCCAACGCCCCAAATTCAGCCCAAAAATCCTCAACGACGGTCCCCAAAAATGGCCAGAATTACACTGAAAAAATAACGAAATTACACTGAAAAAAATCACAAAATTTCACCCCAAAATCACAAAATTACAGCTAAAAAAATGAAAATTTCGCTCTAAAAATGTCAAAATTCAACCCCAAAACACCCCAAATTCAGCCCAAAAATCCTGAATTATGGTCCTGAAAAAAGGCCAGAATTACACTGAAAAAATAATGACATTACACTGAAAAAATCCCAAAGTATCCCCCAAAAATCTGAAAATTTCACTCTAAAAATGTCAAAATATGACCCCAAAAAACCCCAAATTCAGCCCAAAAATCCTGAATTATGCTCCTGAAAAATGGCCAGAATTACACTGAAAAAATCCCAAAATATCCCCCAAAAATCTGAAAATTTCACTCTAAAAATGTCTCAATTCATCCCCAAATTCAGCCCAAAAATCCTGAATGATGGCCCTAAAAAAGGGCCAGAATTGCCCTGCAAACATCACAAAATTACACTGAAAAATCCCCAAAATTTCAATTTTTCTTCCCAAAAAAGTCCCAAAATCTTTCCCAAAAATCCCCCATAAAAGTCCCAAAAAATCCCCAAAATGTCAATTTTTCTTCCCAAAAAAGTCCCCAAAATTTCAATTTTCTTCCCAAAAAATCCCCCAAAATTTCAATTTTTCTTCCCAAAAAAGTCCCAAAATCTTTCCCAAAAATATCCCCAAAATTTCAGTTTTTCTTCCCAAAAAGTCCCAAAATCTTTCCCAAAAATCCCCCAAAAAATCCCCCAAAAATCCCCAAAATTTCAAATATTCTTCCCAAAAAAGTCCCAAAAAATCCCCAAAATGTCAATTTTTCTTCCCAAAAAATCCCCCAAAAATCCCCAAAAAGTCAATTTTTCTTCCCAAAAAAGTCCCAAAATCTTTCCCAAAAATCCCAAAACATCCCCCCCAAAAATCTCCAAAATTTAAAATATTCTTCCCAAAAAAGTCCCAAAATCTTTCCCAAAAGTCCCCAAAAAAAATCCCCAAAAAATCCCCCAAAAATCCCTAAAATTTTAATTTTTCTTCCCAAAAAACTCCAAAAATCTTTCCCAAAAATCCCAAAAAATTCCCCAAAAAAGTTCCTTAAAAAAAACCCAAAATCCCTTAAAAAAACCCCAAAATTCCGAAATTTTTGGGGTTTCCAGGAGGAGTCGGAGCCGAGCTGCGGAACCGCCGGGACCCCCCCGGAGCGGGTGAGGCCCAAATTTTGGGGGAAATTCGGGGAAATTTGGGAAAAAATTGGGAAAAAAAAATGGGGGAATATTGGGGAGGGGTTGGGGAAAATTTGGGGGGATTTTGGGGGGATTTGGGCAAAAATTGGGGGAAAAATGGGAATTTTGGGGGATTTAAAGGGAATTTTTGGGGGGATTTGGTCAAAATTTGGGGGAAATTTGAGATTTTGGGGAGAAATTTTGGGGGATTTTTGGGAAAAAATTTGGAAGGGTTGGGGGAAATTTGGGGGGATTTGGGTAAAAATTGGGGGAAAAAAGGGAATTTTGGGGGATTTAAAGGGAATTTTTGGGGGGATTTGGTCACAATTTTGGGGAAATTTTGGGGGATTTTGGGAAAAATTTGGGAAAAAAATTGGGGAGGGGTTGGGGGAAATTTGGGGGGATTTTGGGTGAATTCAGATGGAATTTTAAGGGGAATTTTGGGTGGATTCTGAGTGGATTTAAAGGGGAATTTTGGGTGGATTCTGATGGAATTTTTGAGTGGGATTTTGATGGAATTTTGATGGAATTTTGGGTGGATTCCGACGGAATTTTGGTTGGAATCTGATGGAATTTTAAGGAGATTTTGATGGAATTTTTGAGTGGGATTTTGATGGAATTCCGATGGAATTTTGGGTGGGTTCTGACAGAATTTTCAAGTGGGATTTTAATGGAATTTTGATGGAATTTTGGGTGAATTCTGACAGAATTTTTTGAGTGGGATTTTGGGTGGAATTTCAGTGGAATTTTGGAAGGGTTTTGATGGAATTTTGAGGGAATTTCAGGAGGAATTTTGGGTGAATTCTGACGGAATTTTAAGGGGATTTTGATGGAATTTTTGAATGGGATTTGATGGAATTTTGGGTGAATTCTGACAGAATTTTTTGAGTGGGATTTTGGGTGGAATTTCAGTGGAATTTTGGAAGGGTTTTGATGGAATTTTGAGGGAATTTCAGGAGGAATTTTGGGTGAATTCTGACGGAATTTTAAGGGGAGTTTTGGGTGGATTCTGAGTGTTTGCGTGGGATTTTAATGGGATTCTGATGGAATTTCGGGTGGATTCTGACGGAATTTTAAGGGGATTTTGATGGAATTTTTGAATGGGATTTGGATGGAATTTCGATGGAGTTTTGGGTGAATTTTGGGTTTATTCTGACGGAATTTCGCTGGAATTTTGGGTGGAATCTGACGGAATTCCCTTGCAGTGCCCCCCCGGTCCGTGCCCGGGTCTGTCGCGGCTCCTGGGGGATTTTGGGGGAATTGTGGGTGAATTCTGACGGAATTTTAAAGGGATTTTTGGGGGATTTTGGGTTGATTCTGACGGAATTTTCGAGTGGGATTTTGACGGAATTTTGCTGGA
>NW_024360452.1:0-255 GCF_014805655.1 Passer montanus | reverse complement strand
GGGGGGGGGAAAGACCCCAAAATTTGGGGGGAAAGGGGCGTAGTGAACCCCAAAATTTGGGGGGAAATGCGGGGGCACAACCCCAAAATTTGTGGGGAAAGGGGGGACTGAAACCCAAAATTTGGGGGGCAAAGGTGGGACCAAACCCCAAAATTTTGGGGGGGATAAATTGGGGAGTGAACCCCAAAATTTGGGGGGGAAAGTGGGGACACAACCCCAAAATTTGGGGGGGGGGAAAGACCCCAAAATTTGGGG
>NW_024360451.1:0-255 GCF_014805655.1 Passer montanus | reverse complement strand
GAAGGGACCTCTGGATGTGCTCAGGTCCCACCCCACTGCTGGGCAGGGACGCCCAGAGCTGCTGCCCAGGACTGTGCCCAGCTGGCTTTGGGCTGTGTCCAAGGTGGAGCCATCCCAGCTGGAACATGCCCCGGTGACTGCCAGGGCTCACCACCCTCCCAGAGGAGCAGCTCCAGGTGTTGTGAGGGAACCTCCTGGCTGCCAGCTGCTGCTCACTGCCTCTGCTCCTGTCACAGCCCCACTGGGAGCAGCCTG
>NW_024360450.1:0-255 GCF_014805655.1 Passer montanus | reverse complement strand
GGGGGGCTGCGGGCGGTTCCGGGGCGCTGCGGGGTTCCCGCTGACGCTGGTTCCCCCAGCCCCCCCCTGCGTGACGCCCCCCTGCCCGTGCCGGTGGAGCCCCTGGGGGCGCTGGGGGTCGTGCTCGCGGCCCTGCGGGGGGGGGCAGCAGCGGCGGCTCCGCGCCTTCGCCCCCCCCGGCCCCGGGGAGCCCTGGTGCCCCCAGATCCTGGGGGGGCACGAGCAGCGCCGGCCGTGCGGGGTGACGGCCTGTCG
>NW_024360449.1:0-255 GCF_014805655.1 Passer montanus | reverse complement strand
TACATGCCAGGAAGCACAAGATGTGCCCTTTTCCCAGCAGCAGGGAGCATCAAAATCCCATTTTAATGTGATTTATTTTATTTATAGTTAATATCTTATTATTTCTCTATTTATTTTCTTATTTAAATTATTAATTACATTTATTTAAATTTATTCTTTATTTCATTTATAGTTTATATTTTATTATTTAATTATTTTAGTATTAAATTATTTATTAAATTCATTTAAATTTATTAACATTTCCCACACTACCTA
>NW_024360448.1:0-256 GCF_014805655.1 Passer montanus | reverse complement strand
AGCACCATCTATTCTCCACATGATATTCCGAGATACCTGCAGCATTTTAGTGCATAAAGAAACTTTCAAGTTCAAAATGCAGTATAAATATGGAAAATAAATTCCTAAATAGAATTTTTTAAAAAGTTTTTGGGTTTTGTAATCTCAGCCTGGTAAATGTTGAAATAGTTTGCCTTTTCCACACATCCAGCACTGTGCTGCCTTGTATTCAGGGTGAAGCCCAAAGTTGGCTTTTTCTAAAAAGGACTCTGCCAGT
>NW_024360447.1:0-256 GCF_014805655.1 Passer montanus | reverse complement strand
GTTTGGGGAATGGGGTGTGGCATCAGTCAATGGGTGCAAAGCAATTGTCTTGTGCATCACTAGTTTTTCCCTTTTTTATTATTATTACTATAATTTACCCTTATTATAACATTTTATTTTATTTTCAGTTATTAAACTTTCCTTATCTCAACCTTATATCAATCAATCTTATATCTTGATTCCACTCCCTGTTCCACCGGAGGGCAAGAGGAAAGAAGCAAGGTTTTAGCAAGTAGCTGTGTGCTGCTTAACTTCC
>NW_024360446.1:0-256 GCF_014805655.1 Passer montanus | reverse complement strand
GCCCTCACACCGGCCAGCACAACAAAGAGTGATAAACAAAAGCCATCAAAGGGCAGGATTTCCAAGTAAGCGTCAAAATGGGAGGTTTGAATAGTAAAGATCATTAAAATAAGACCAGATTTTAGCACTGGACAGTCACAATCTCCAGCAGACCCTCAAAGGTAACTTCAGTTGTAGCCAAATCCCAGCACCACCTCCTTATCACAGCTTTTATCTGTGTCACCACTGTGACGGCAGCATAGGAAGATTTATCTAC
>NW_024360445.1:0-256 GCF_014805655.1 Passer montanus | reverse complement strand
CCCGGCCCGGCCCGGCCCGGCCCCACCGGAGCCCCCGCGGGGTCGGGCCCGGCCCCGCCATGGCCGAGGATTTCTGGGAGGCGCCGCGCCGCTGAGCCGGTAACGGAACCGCCGGGACCCCGGGGAGCACCGGGAACCCCCCGGGAACCCCCCGGGATCCCCCCGGGATCTCCCGGAGCCGCGGCCGCTGTGAGGGCAGTGGGGGGGAGGAGGGAGGAGGCCACGCCCACTCGGGGCACGCGCGGCACCGGGGGGA
>NW_024360444.1:0-256 GCF_014805655.1 Passer montanus | reverse complement strand
GTTGGGTTGAGTTGAGTTGGATGACCTCGGCTGGGTCGAGCCACGCTGACCCCGCGCAGGGACCCCAACGAGCCGTCGGAGCGCGAGCGGCGCTGGCCGTCCTACACGGCGACGGGGCAGAGCTACGCCCGGCTGAATGCGCGGCCGCTCGCCGTGGCCCAGGGCCTGCGCGCCCAGGCCTGCGCCTTCTGGACGCGCTTCCTGCCCAAGCTGCTCAACGTCACCGGTGAGGGGACACCGCGGCACCGGGGGGACA
>NW_024360443.1:0-256 GCF_014805655.1 Passer montanus | reverse complement strand
TCAAAATTCCCCAATTTTCCTCTAAAATTTCCCATTTTCCCTCCAATCTTTTCAGGAAATTTTCTGGATTTTTAGGAATTTTCGGGAAATTTTTGGGGATTTTTTTGAATTTTTTAAAATTATTTTGGCATTTTTTGAGGATTTTCCACCATTTTTTGCCCCTCAAAATTTCCCAATTTTCCTCTAAAATTCTCTATTTTCCCTCCAATATTTTCAGGAAATTTTCTAAATTTTTGGGGAATTTTTTAGGATTTTT
>NW_024360442.1:4476-5330 GCF_014805655.1 Passer montanus | reverse complement strand
GGAGGGACTGGGAGGGACTGGGAGGGACCCAAAACCCTCACCCTCACACTTTCCATCCCTTAGGGTGACCTAGAACCCCAGCCCCACACAGTAGAATGCTCTAGAACCCAGAAACTCTCGCTTAACCCCACAGTGTGACCTAGAACCCGAACCACTGAGGCGCTCACACTCAGTAGAATGTTCTAGAGCCCGACAAACCCTCGTGTAACCCCGCAGGGTGGCCTAGAACCACCCACACCTCGTAGGATCACCTAGGACCCAAACTCTTTTGTCCCCACCCCTCAGCCTTACCTAGAACCTTTAAATCCATGCGTAACCCCCATAAAAACTACCTAGAACCCCCCCAAACCTCACATGGCCCCATAGAATGACCCAGAACCCTCCCAAACCTCCCACGACCCCATAGAATGACCCAGAACCCTCCCAAACCTCACATGGCCCCATAGAATGACCCAGAACCCTCCCAAACCTCACATGGCCCCATAGAATGACCCAGAACCCTCTCAAACACCATGTGACCCCACAGAATGACCTGGAACTGTCCCAAACCTCGTGTGACCCTCAGAGAATGACCCAGAACCCTTAAATCCTTGTGCAACCCCACAGAATGACCTAAAACATTCCCAAACATGACGTGGCCCCACAGAATGGCCCAGAACCCTCCCAAACCTCCCATGGCCCCATAGAATGGCCCAGAACCCTCCCAAACATCATGCAACCCCATAAAAGGACCTAGAACCCTTAAATCCTTGTGTAACCCCAGAGCCTGACCCAGACCCCTCCCCTGACCCCACAGAATGACCCTGACCCCTCCCGTGACCCCATAGAATGACCCAGAACCCTCCCAGCCCTCC
>NW_024360442.1:2445-3455 GCF_014805655.1 Passer montanus | reverse complement strand
GAGGAGTGGGGGTTGGGCGGTCTAGAACCTGTGGGGTTTGGGGATGGGTTTGGGTGAGCTAGAACCCAACATGGGGAGCACCCAAGGGTGGGCTGGGGGGTCATGGATGGGTTGGGTGAGCCAGAACCCAATGGGGGGTACAGAAACCTTGGGTGGGGGTTCCAGTTGGGTTGGGTGACCCAGAACCCATTGGAGAGCACCCAAGGGTGGGCTAAGTGGTCATGGATGGGTTGGGTGACCCAGAACCCATTGGGGGAGGCACCCAAGGGTGGGGTGGGGGTCATGGATGGGTTGGGTGACCCAGAACCCATTGGGGAGCACCCAAGGGTGGGTTGGGGGTCATGGATGGCTTGGATGACCTAAAACCCATTGTGAGAGCACCCAAGGGTGGGCTAAATGGTCATGGATGGCTTGGGTGGACCTAGAAGCCAACATGGGGGGCACCCAAACCTTGGGTGGGGTCCCAGTTGGGTTGGGTGACCCAGAACCCATTGGGGGAGGCACCCAAGGGTGGGCTGGGGGTCATGGATGGGTGGGGTGACCCAGAACCCATTGGGGGAGGCACCCAAGGGTGGGCTGGGGTCATGGATGGCTTGGGTGACCTAGAACCCATTGGGGGAGCACCCAAGGGTGGGCTGGGGTCATGGATGGGTTGGGTGACCTAGAACCCATTGGGGGAGGCACCCAAGGGTGGGCTGGGGTCATTGATGGGTTGGGTGACCCAGAACCCATTGGGGGAGCACCCAAGGGTGGGTTGGGGGGTCATGGATGGGTTGGGTGACCCAGAACCCCCCATGACCCCATTTTGGGGGGTTGACAGTGGGTTGCAATGGCGTTGGGTGACCTAGAACCTCCAGTTTTGGGGGTTCCAGACCCCCCAACGCCGCCATTTCCCCCAGGCTGGCTGCGCGACGTCACCGGCGACTTCACCGTGTCCTTCCTGGCGGCCGGCGCCTTCCTCCTGGCCTCGAGCCTCCTCATCCTCACCCTGCCCCGAGCCCCCCCCGAGC
>NW_024360442.1:0-1356 GCF_014805655.1 Passer montanus | reverse complement strand
CAAACACAGAGACCCCCCAAAATCCCAGAGACCCCCCAAAATCCCAGAGACCTCCCAAACCCACCGGTCTGTCCCTGGGCCACCTCCAGCTCTCGCATCTTGGCCAATCGCAGCCTGGGGGGGGATTTGGGGTCACATTTGGGGTCACATTTGGGGGGTCAGATTTGGGGTGCCCACCCAGGCCCCAAACCCACCGGTCTGTCCCTGGGCCACCTCCAGCTCTCGCATCTTGGCCAATCGCAGCCTGGGGGGGGATTTGGGGTCACATTTGGGGTCAGATTTGGGGGGTCAGATTTGGGGTGCCCACCCAGGGCCCCCCCCCCGGGGTCTCACAGGGTGACGATGTCGGCGTTGGCCAAGTCCATGGCGATGGTCAGGGGGTCCCTCCCGTCCGCGTCCACCGCGTTGACGTCGGCCCCCCGCTTCAGGAACAGGCAGGCCAGGCTGGAATTTGGGGAGGGGGACATCGAGGGGACATTTTGGGGACATTTTGGGGACATTTTTGTCAGGGACGACACAGGGATTCAAGGGGACACAGCAAGGTTGGGTTACCCATCCAGGCTCTGACCAGGGCAGACCCTGCTTAGCTTCCCATGTGCAAAACTGTGCTAGAGACCCCCAAAAATGGGGAGATTTTGAGAGATTTGGGGTGGTTTTGCACCCTCAAAAGGGAAAAGGGAGGCCCTCAAGGGAAGAGAGACCCCAGTAATGGAATACAGACCCCCAAAAATGAAATAGGGATCCTCTAAAAAATACAGACCCCTAATAATAGAAGGGAAACCCCCTAAAGGGAAAAGGAGCAGCCCAAGGGAACAGGGACTCTCCCCAAAGGTATTTAGGCACTGCCCCCAAGCAGCAGCACCCCAAAATCAGAACAGGGACCCCCACAAAAGGCAACAAGAACCCCTAAAGAGCAGCAGGACCCCAAAAGGAAATAAACCACCCTCCAAAAAAATGTGGGTGAACCCTCTTCAAACAACCCAGCTCAGGTCACCCATCCAGGCCCTGACCAGGGCAGACCCTGCTTAGCTTCGCACACATCTGCTTTAGGGGTGAGCAACGCCACCATTCACCAAATGGGGGTGAATTCAGAGCCCCCTCCCAGTCCCTCCCAGTTGCTCCCAGTACACACCCGGTGTGTCCCAGCATGGTGGCGTGGTGCAGCGGTCCCCGGCCGCGGCTGTCGCTCTGGTTGACGCTGGCCCCGTTCTGCAGCAGGAACTCGCAGGCCAGCAGGGAATTCTCGGGGAAAGGGGGGACGGGCTCAGGGACCCCTCCCCAAAACAGGAACACCCTCCCAGTGCTCCCAGTTACCATAAGCAGGGCATGCAGAAGTGGGGTGCTGCCCTAACCTCC
>NW_024360441.1:0-256 GCF_014805655.1 Passer montanus | reverse complement strand
CGGGAATCGTCTCGCGGTCCAGAGCTTTCATTAAAATAAGACCCAAAGACGCACTCTTGTCATTATTCCCCTGATGATCAAGACTGAAATGCTCGCTGGGGCTGAGTGTGTAGGAGAGCTGTGCGTTCACTCCGATATCTGCATCCGTCGCGCCCTCCAGCGGGAAACGAGACCCCGGCGCAGACAATTCCGCGATGTTAAGGGCTTCTTCGTCCACACGGAAGACAGGGGCATTGTCGTTGATGTCGGTGACCTC
>NW_024360440.1:0-256 GCF_014805655.1 Passer montanus | reverse complement strand
TGTCCCCAGCCTGTCCTGGTGTCACCTCCCACTGTCCCCAAGCTGTCCCAGGGTTGGGGCAGGGCTCCAAAGGGGAGGTGACACTGAGAGGTGGCACCTGGACAGCGGGTGGTGGCATCTGGGGAGGTTTGGTGACATCTGGGGAGGTTTGGTGACACCTGAGGGCGGTTGGTGGCACCTGGTGTGTCCCCGGTGCTGTCACCAATGTCGCTGGCCTGTCCCCAAGTGCTGTGTACAAGGACACCACGTGTCCCCA
>NW_024360439.1:0-256 GCF_014805655.1 Passer montanus | reverse complement strand
GGTGGCACAGGGACATCCACATCCCAAAACCCCAACATCCCAAACCCCATCCCAGAGACCCAAATCCTCCCGGAGGCACCAGGAGGGGATGCAGGATTGGGGAGGTTCTCAGGAGCCCAAATCCCATAATTTCAGAGGGATCTGGGAAGAACAGTCCAGATGAACAACCAAAGGGGTTGGGGGAGTTTTAGGGAGCCCAAATCCCATAATTTCAGGGGGATCTGAATATAAATATATTAAAATTATTTTAATTTTT
>NW_024360438.1:0-256 GCF_014805655.1 Passer montanus | reverse complement strand
AGAATATCTGGTTTTTGCCTTGGCTTCTGAATCAGCCCAGCCACAGAGTTTCACAGTCTGTGAATATTTCTGCTTGCTATCATAGTCTTTTGTTGTCAATCATGAGCTAAAGAAGGCCAGTAGAGGTATAAGACATTTACAACTCAGCAGAAGCTTACCAGAATTTAACAGAACGAAGAAGAAATATTTCATCAACTATAAGTACTCCTCCTCTCAAAATCCTCCAGCAAATTATTCATATATATATATATATATA
>NW_024360437.1:0-256 GCF_014805655.1 Passer montanus | reverse complement strand
TGGTTTGAGGGGTTCCCAGAGGGGTTTGGGGGTACCCAGGGGGGGTTTGAGGGGTCACCGGGGAGGGTTGAGGTGGTTTAGGGGGTCCTCAGGGGGGTTTGGGGGGTCCCCAAGGTGGTTTGGGGGGACCTCAGGGAGGTTTGAGGTGTTTTGGGGGGTCCCCAGAGTGGCTTGGGGGATCTCCAGTGTGGTTTAAGTCAGTTTGGGGGGTCCCCAGGGTGGGCTACAGGTGGTTTGGGGTGACCCCAGGACGTTT
>NW_024360436.1:0-256 GCF_014805655.1 Passer montanus | reverse complement strand
TGGTCTCCCCATTTCTGGGTTTGTGTTGGGCAGTGCCAGCCTGTTTGTGCACCTGTACTTCATCTTCCTCTGGACTCCGGGCCGAGGGTCCCCCAGGACCCCCTGGTGATGAGGGGGCCCATCCCAAACCCCCCACTGCCCCCACCCTCGCTGACCCCCAGCCCGGACCCCTCCCGAGCAGGGCCCGCCCTGGCCCCGGGGCGGTGCGGGCACAGCCGCAGCCGGCACTGCGGGCGGCGCTGGCAGCTGCCGGGGG
>NW_024360435.1:0-256 GCF_014805655.1 Passer montanus | reverse complement strand
ACACCTGAACCCCTCTGAAACCCCTCCCAACCTCACCTGGACGCCAGGTGCAGCGGGCGCAGCACAGCCGCCGCGGGCAGGTAGGCCCAGTAGAAGGAGCCCCTCAGGACCCCCCAAACCCCCTCCCAGCCTCACCTGGACACACCTGAACCCCTCCTAGACACACCTGGACACACCTGAATCCCCTGGAACCCCCCAAAACCACACCTGGACACACCTGAACCCCTCCAAACCCCTCAGGACCCCCCTAAACCCT
>NW_024360434.1:0-256 GCF_014805655.1 Passer montanus | reverse complement strand
CTGATAAACCAACTCCTGAGTAAGCATTCGTGTTCTGAGGCAAAAAGGAGAAAATAAAGAGACAGAAAGCACATCTCATTTACCTTCAAAACTTCAGAAATTCATTCAAGGGATGGATTTGTTAATTTTTAAAAATCAGAACAGTTTTATTAGAAAGATCCACAAGTTACTTGCAAGTAGTGCCTAATAATCCCATTTTATCAAAGTACCTTTTTTCATTGAATAATTTGTTCTTGAATAAAGGATGAAATGGACC
>NW_024360433.1:0-256 GCF_014805655.1 Passer montanus | reverse complement strand
GGTAATTAACGCTGCTTTGGGGTTGTTTCCTGCACCAAAGTTGTTGTTTTGGTTTGTTTTGTTTTTTCCCAACTCGCCTTTCTGGTTTGGAGCCCTGCGGGAACAATGGGAGCGCACCGGGCAGAGGCTGCGAGGAGCCCGCGGGGCTGCAGCTCCTGGTCGGTGCTGGGTTCACTTCCAGCACTCGGCAAAATGAGGGCAGAAATGAGGGAAAAAGCCTGGTTTGGGATGAAGGGAAGGGAAGGGAAGGGAAGGG
>NW_024360432.1:0-256 GCF_014805655.1 Passer montanus | reverse complement strand
TGATCCTACTACTTACATGGACAGCCTCTTCCAATGCTTGACAGCCCTTTCCATTAATGTTTTTTCCCCTTACATCCAGTCAACACCTCCTGACACCAACTTGAAGCCATTTTCTTGTCCTGCCACTTCTTACCTAGGATGAGAGACCAACTTCCCCCCATTCCCTGCTCCTCCTTTTCTCCAGGCTGAACACTCCCACTGCCCTCAGCTGCTCCTGACAGGGCTTGTGCTCCATTCTTTCAAAGACTTAAGCACT
>NW_024360431.1:1905-5414 GCF_014805655.1 Passer montanus | reverse complement strand
TGTGGCGGGCGCTGACAGGCTTGAGTGTAAACGCCTCTCTTTGCCGAGGGCCTCTCGCGGCCGCCATCTTGGGGGTGGCGTGTCGCGTCGTGTCGCGGACCGGCTTGACCTTCTCAACAGGGAGGCAAAAGGGCGGGAAAACTAAAGGCCCCCCGGATTCGTCTACTGGACTGCCTGCCGAGCACCCTGACGCCGGCGCGGCTCCGGCACGATTTTCTGTGGCGATTCAAGTGCTGTGGACACGGGCTGTGCGCTCAGCGGCGCCGCGCGCGGCCGTGTTTTTGACGGGCGTCGACAGGCTTTAGTCGGGACGCCTCTCTTTGCCGAGCGCTTCTCGCGGCCGCCATCTTGGGAGTGGCCGGTACCTCTGCCGTGCCGTGCGGGGCGCCCGTCCCGTCCCGTCTCTTCCATAGAACTGTAAATAAGCAAAACAAAGGTAGAAATATGGAAATGGGAATATAAATAGATATAAAATTTAAATAAAATAAATTTATATGACATGCATCATGTTTTCCTAGACGATATTATACTGTTTAATATCCATAATAGGCTTATGTAAAATATAGAAATGTAGATTATAAGTAGCAACGTCAACTACGTAGAAATATAAATATAGAGATATATAATAAATGTATAAAGAGATATAAAAAATATAAAATATGAATTCAAAATAATAAAAATATACAAATAATACTGTACATATATTCTTATATTGCAATATATCATGTGTAATGTATATTAGATCTATAAATGTAGTGCATCCATAGATTATGATAGCTAAATTATAAATACAAATAGAATATAAATATGAAGCATAATGTAAATATGAACATAAATATGAAAATTATAAATTTTAAAATATTCTAAAATTGTTAAAAATAAAGGCTTTTTTTGGTTTTTTATTTGGTTATACACAGCTTTTTTACTATAAAAATATAATTACTATAAATCTAGAAATCTAAATAAGGAAATATACAATAAATACATATATAAAAATATAAAATAGTTAGTATTAGAAATAGATATAATACATAATAGAAATTATAATGTATATAGATTATTATATTGCTATGTTTGTTATATACATCTGTAAATATTATACATCAATATAAACTGTAAATGTAAATATGAATCTAAGTATGAAAGATTATAAATATAAAAATATTTCAATATTATTTTAAAATCGGTGGGGGTGTTTTTGATTTGGTTATAGGCAGGGCTTTGCCTATAAATATTAACAACAGAAATAATGATTAAAAATATAAATCTAAATATAGAACTGTATCATAAATATAAAAAGATACATATAAAAATATAAACCAGAAATAATTATGAGTCTTAGAAATTGAAAAATACATAATACAAATAACACTGTATCTATAATATTACATTATTATATATATGTATCTATAAATAAAATATGTGAATATAAAATACAAATGTAAATGTGAATATAATTATGAAAAATATAAATATAAAAATATTTAACTGTAGTTTTAAAGACTTTGTTCTGAATGCAAACAAAGAGGAGGAAGAGATGTAATGTAGAATAGAATAACATTATACATCCGTATACATTGTATATGTATATAAATGTAAATGTGAATATGAAAGATACAAATACAAAAAATAGTTAAATATAGTTTAAAAGAAATGGGGGATTTTTTTGTTTGTTTGGTTAGAGGCAGGGGTTTAGTTTTAGTTTTGGTGCGGGGTTTTTGGGGTATTTATGTTTGGGGATTTTCCAAGGGGATCGCTCCGGTTCCTGCCGCCTCCCCTCCCTCGAGGCGAGCGGCGGCCCCGGCCGTGGCCCCGAGTGCTGCCGCCGTGCGGCCGGAGCGCGGTACTGCAGCCCCGCGCCGCTGGGTGCCGGGGCGGGGCAGGAGCGGCTGCCGAGCGAGGGAAGGGCGAGGGGCGGGGGCGAGCGGCGAGCGGGGCGGTGTCTGCAAACAGCGGGGAGGGGCGAAGGAGGTTCGGGCGTGCGAACGGACACGGTGATTGAGATGAATGGCAGCGGCGGCGGGACCGGGTTCGGCGGGCGGCGGAGGCGCGGGCGCAGCGCTCCACGGGCCGGGGGCAGCGGGCGGGGGCGGGCGAGCGCCGTCGGAGCAGGGCTGCACCCCGCGAGCCGCTCTCCAGGCGGTGGGAGCGACCGCGGGCCGGGAATTCCCGGCGGGGCGGCGCCGGGCAGGCGGGGCGGCAGGCGGAGCGGGGTCCCGGCTTTCCCCGCCCTTTCTGCCGCCCTCTTTGGGAGGTCGGGCGAGCCGCCCGTCCCGTCCCGCCGCGCTCCGCTGCCCGCCCCTGGCTCCGGCCGCCGAGCGCGCCGCCCGCGTCCTCGCCCCCGGAGAGGCGGCGGGAAATCGCGCCGAGAGCGCGGGGTGGCTCGGCCCCGTCCCGCCGCCTCCCCGCTCTCCCTCCGCTCTCCGCCGTCTCCGCTCTCCCACAACCGCCCCCCCGCCCCGCTCCGGTCCAGGGAAATGGAGGAAAACACGAAAGCATCGGGGCAGAGCAGCCGCTGGCAGCGCCTGAGCCGGCTCCCTGCCCGCGGGGCCGAGGCTGCCCACCGCCGGGAGCTGACAGGTACGCGGGGGGGCGGCTGCGGCACGCCTTGCCTCGCTGCGGTCTGGTGCCGTGCTGCTGCGGGAGGAAAGGGAGAGGTCCAAAGCCCTGAGCGGAGCGCTGGGAAACGGGAGGCGAGGAAGGCTTGTACTAAGGACGGGTTGAAACTGGGCTGGCCGTTAGTGCACGGAGAGGCATTTGTCGAACACCTGGTGCATCCTAGCTCTGCCTTGTGTTTCATGTGTTTTTATTTCATCCCTATGGCAGCACAAAAAGCAAGGATGGAGTAAATGGTTCCCACTCTTGCTGCGTGAAGGCTTTTTGCAGGCTGCTCTATTTATGTTCTCTTTTTTTCACTCCAAGTTTGGCTTTGCCCATCCTTTTCCCATGTCTGCTGCATTGGGTGTCCCCAGGAGGGCTGGGTTGCTCAGCAGGAGTCTTAGGAGTTGCTATTAATTCTGTTTTTTCTGAAGGTGTATGGAAGTGTGCTATTGAAACAGTTCTTTTCTGTCCTGAAAACCTTTCCATCTATGTGTTGTAATCATGTAGCCAGATGCACTGAGGTTTTTACTTTCTAAGCCAAAGCCTGTAGCAGAGGACTGTTTACTTTGTGTCTGTGAGAAGTGGCAGTTGTGCTGGAGAGCTGCAGCTGGGAAGAAAAGATGGACTAAGTAAAGTGCTTTGGTGATGGATGGGCATGGAAGGAAACACTTGCACAGAAAGGCAAGGCAGTGATGATTCCAGAGGAAAAATTAGAGGTGATTGCTTCCGATCCATGGGGGATTTCCTTTGGAATGATCGATCAGAGAGTGTATGGAAGCAGAGAGCAGCTTCTGGCTATTTCTGCTCTGTAAACTTCCCTCTGGCTTCACAGGCCCGTGCTGGAGAGTGGGAGGAAGGTCCCTGCTGGTTGCCGTGT
Source organism: Passer montanus (assembly GCF_014805655.1). NCBI lineage: Eukaryota > Metazoa > Chordata > Aves > Passeriformes > Passeridae > Passer > Passer montanus. Next base: position 1,936 of record NW_024360431.1, on the reverse strand, counting down.
CCTCGGTGGGCAGAGAGCTGTGACCTTGGCC
>NW_024360431.1:0-1682 GCF_014805655.1 Passer montanus | reverse complement strand
GTTTTGATCCTGACATCACCAAACCCTCAGGGCTGCTGAATTAGGGCTCTTACCTGTATGGCCCATGAAATGTCCCAGAAGCTGATTGATGTCTTGGTGCTCTTGTTGTGTTCACTTTGGCTGGGCTCTTGCAGTTGCTGTATCTCTTGGATGCTGTGCAGGACGGAATCAGGCACCCAAACCTCAGGTTCACCTTCTCCCTGACCCTCTACGCTGGTCGTGTGGCACAGCAGATCCTGGAGCCAGGTACTGGAATTTGCTGCATGTGTCACTGCTGGGGTGAAGAACAGAGCCTTGGGGAGTGTTGATCTCCTCACCTGCTTTGTGCTCGTGCCCTCTTGACTGAGCTTTTTGTTCTGGGGAAGAGAAGGGGAGGGTGGGCAGCAGTCGAGTGAGCCTCAGAGCAAAGGCCTTCTGCAGTTGCTGGGCTGTTCTCCCAGCTTGGAACACTGCACACTCACTGCAGCTTCCACGTATTGTCGTCCGTGGTTGTGGATTGGGAACGTTGCCAGGGTGGGCAGCACAGAGCGTGGTCACACTGGGAGGTTTTCTGACACTACAACACTCCCACTCCCTCCAAGAAACTTCCCTTTCAAGGAGCGTCTGACAGGTCAGATTTCAAACTGCTTTATTTAATGGGAAAATGGTTTATTCCTTCTTGTGAGCAGGATCGTTGGCTTTTCATGGGCAAAGCCACTCCAGATTTCCCAGCTAGGAAGAGAGTTAGGGAACTCTTTTAAAACATAGTTCTGGAGGTACCTAGCAGCTTGATTTGGTAATACTGTGTGGAAATAGAATATCTGTTCTGATTTTCCTCTCATCTTTCTTCCACAGCTGTTTCTGTATTCCTGACTTCTCTTCACGTCAGGCACTCGTGGCTTGGAGCACAGGAGCTGGATATGTCACTTCACCGTGTCAGGTTGGTGCAGGTTACGAATTACAGGGTGACTTGGAAACTCAGAAACAAAGAGAAGAAACTGTTACATCTCTTAGCAAAAAAATTGGCTACATCAGGGCAATAATTCAGGGGACTAACACTTCATCTTCCAAGCTCTGCTCTGTCCTCCTCACCATGAGCCGTGAAAGCCTCCTGAGCTGTTCTCATACAGACCTACCTTGTTTGGTCAAAAAAAATCAGTATTTTATTGGTGTGTGGAAACTCAGGGGGAAGGTTTTATTCAACATCTCTCAGAGGGACATTCAAGCTCCAGTTTCTCTTTTCTTGAACAGTTTGAGACAATACTACTTATGTAATTTTTATTGCAAACATTTTTATCTTTTTGAAGAAGCAGAAAGACTGTTTGTGCATGTGTGTGCCCCTAATATCCATCCTCTCTCTAATACAGGATGGGAAAAAAGGTCTGCAGACCTTCCTACAATGGGGCGCAAGTGCAAAGAACGAGGAGGCAGAGGAAGACTGGACTTGGGAATCAGGACAGTTTTCTTGGCTTTAAAAAAGCTTGAATGGCACTTCAAGACATTTATATCAGACCTGGTTTAGTTTTATTACCCTTTTTAAAATGCTGCTGTGATGTGCAACAAAAACCTGTCTTCCCTCTGCCTGGAACAGCTGAGAGATGGAACTAAACCCCAAAGGATTTTCTGCTCAGGGATTATATGTGAGTTTTATTGGGAATTCTCTGAGAAATCTGATAGATTGTTCTTGAATGTGGCCCTGAGGG
>NW_024360430.1:0-256 GCF_014805655.1 Passer montanus | reverse complement strand
ATAGAAGTTAAAGGAGTGGGTGGGGCTTAATGGGGTGGGTGGGGCCTAAGCGAGTGGGTGGGGCTTAGAGATGGTGTGGCTTAAATGAATGGGTGGGGGTTAAAGAGGTGGGTGTGGCCTAAAGGGGTGGGAGGGGCTTAAAGTGAGTGGGTGGGGCTTAAAGAGGATGGGAGTGAGGTGAGTGGGAGGGGCTTAATGGAGTGGGTGGGGCTTAAGTGACTGGGTGTGGCTTAGAGAGGTGGGTGGGGCTTAAAGA
>NW_024360429.1:0-256 GCF_014805655.1 Passer montanus | reverse complement strand
ACAGCAGGTGGGATCAGAGCCTCGGGCTAGTTGCTCAGTGGACCATGAACGCATCTAACTATGGATCAGGAGTCTTCAGGTTTAAGTCCTGCCTGGTGGTGGAGGTGACAAGGGACAGCTGTCTTCCTGAGGTCTTTAACCTTCCAGGCTTTTTTTCTCTCCAACATCACCATCTCAGGAACATCATTTTGTGACATCAAAGCTGTGAGCAGGGCACTGCTTACAGAGCAGAACTTGGCAAGGCACTGACAAAGGG
>NW_024360428.1:0-256 GCF_014805655.1 Passer montanus | reverse complement strand
AATTCTGGAAAAATTCCGGAAAATTCCAGAGAATTAATTAAAAAAAATTACACAAAAAAATCCAAGAAAAATTCTGGAAAAATTCCGGAAAACTCCAGAAAATTAACAATAATAAAAAAAAAATTAAAGTCTAGATAATTCCAGAAAAATTCCAGAAAGTTAAAGAATTTCCCCAAAAACTCCAGAAAATTCCAGAACATTCCAGAGAATTAAGAACAACAAAACTTAAAAAAAAAAAAAAATACCCCCCAAAAAA
>NW_024360427.1:0-256 GCF_014805655.1 Passer montanus | reverse complement strand
TTCCCATCTAACTCAGGCCATGTTTTCCCAAATTATGGGAGACAAGGATCCAACTCTCTGCTTTGAAACAAACGTTGGAGACAATTCCAATGAATTTGGCAATGCTTCAGTCTGAGCCTCAACCCAGGAGAGCTCCACCCCTGGCAGCCACCCAGGCCAATTCACCTTTCCTGGTGGAAATCATGGAATGCCAGGATCACAAAAGCTGGGGAAGACCTCCAGGATCACCAGGTCCATTTTTAGAGAAAGATCACAA
>NW_024360426.1:0-256 GCF_014805655.1 Passer montanus | reverse complement strand
CTGGGCAGTTAAATTTGTATTTAGGGTAGCACGGGCTCCCCACATTTTGCATTTCCCTGTATTTCAGCTCGTGTTTGCAGCGTGTTTCATTCCTTGATAAGGTGTGTTGGAGGGAAAAAGGATGGGAACTGGGCTGTGCTACTTCCTGGCAGTCTGTCTTAATTCTGTCCTTGAGAGATTTAGGCTGTGAGAGACTTGGATCTTGTGCCAGGCAGAGAGGGGCACGGGGCAGCTCTGTCCTGCAGGAAACCTCTTT
>NW_024360425.1:0-256 GCF_014805655.1 Passer montanus | reverse complement strand
AAAAAAAGACCAGCCAAGTTAAGGGCAAAGCTGCCACGAAAACAGACAGGGGTCACCTTGTCTCTGTTTCAGCAGGAGCAGGATGGAAAGCTTAGCTGCTGTAAAATCCAGCAGACCTGAACACCTTCCCTCACAAGTGTGATTTCACCCACCCACTCACCCATTTTCACATTAGACATTAGTGATCAATAATGCCAGGCAGTGACACAAAGCAAATTGTTTATTCAGATCAATCTTTGAATCCCATCTTGCCTTT
>NW_024360424.1:0-256 GCF_014805655.1 Passer montanus | reverse complement strand
AATTTTGGCCGATTTCAGTAAATTTGGGGGTTTTTTTGGCTGATTTTGGTTAATTTTGGGTGATTTGAGTTAAATTTGTGCCAATTTGGGTTAATTCCAGATGAATTTTAGTTAATTTCTGTTAATTTCAGGTGAATTTTATTTTATATCAGTTATTTTTTGGTGAATTTTTGTTAATTTCTGTTAATTTCAGTTAATTTCCGTTAATTTCAAGTAAATTTTAGTTAATTTTGGGTGAATTTTCGGGGATTTTTGT
>NW_024360423.1:0-256 GCF_014805655.1 Passer montanus | reverse complement strand
CAAATCTGATCCCAAAACTGACCCCAAAATCGACCCTGAAACTGACCCCAAATCATGGGATGACCCCAAATCCTGGGGGGACCCCAAATACAACCCCGAATCCGACCCTAAATCTGATCCCAACCCGAAATCCGACCCCAAACCCGACCCCGAATTCCACTGGGATGATCCCAAATCTGACCCTAAATCCGACCCCAAATCTGATTGGGACCCTAAATCCGACCCCGAATCTGGGACCGACCCCAAATCTGATTGG
>NW_024360422.1:0-256 GCF_014805655.1 Passer montanus | reverse complement strand
TGCTCAACAGACGCCTACACTGGTGCTGGGTGATGGGTCTAGTGGCTTAGGGGTACAGTGGCAGTGTGCCATGGTTGGACCGGATAATCTGAAAGGTCTCTTCCAGCCTTGGTGGCTCTAACAATGACGAAAAGCACCGTGAACAATAAAACGAGGAAATAACAAAACGCGCGGCGGGCTCGGCAGCGCCCCCGGTCCTCCGCGGCGGCAGGGGGCGCTGTGGCCCGGCGGCGCGGGCGGAAGCGCGGGCGGGAGG
>NW_024360421.1:0-256 GCF_014805655.1 Passer montanus | reverse complement strand
AGACTGGGACCCTCCAGAGGAATCTGGCAACAAGAATCTTCCTGTTCCTCTTCCTGTACTCCCCTTGGGGCTCACAAGACCATTTCTTACTCTTTTTTGCCTCACTTCTGGCCAGTGTTTTGACGGCCACAGAATCAGCAGACCGCTGCCAAGACTGGGGCAACTCCAGTTGATAAGACTGGAAAGTCCTACAGGTGACCCTGCCTGCAGTATTTGTGTATGTATACAGACTTTCCAATGTATTTACAGGAGGCAT
>NW_024360420.1:0-5184 GCF_014805655.1 Passer montanus | reverse complement strand
GCAATGAGGCGCGTGCGGAGGGTTGGGTGGGCTGGGATGACGAGTCTGTTGCCGTCGTAGTAGAGCAGGTCGTCGATAAGAGAGAATTTTGCTGGTGCTTCTGGAGTAGAAAGCCGCTGATAAATCTTCATGTAGAAGGGGTCTTGAGAGCGATACTGCTGAATGTCGGAGGTGAGGGAGGCGCGTGCCTGGGTGCCTGGGGGTGTCAGGACCAGTGGGTAAGGGGGGTCGTCCTCACTGTCTGAGGGGGAAGCCCGCACTGTTGAACATGTGCTGATAGTTAGCGGCTCCGCATACGCATCAAGACGGCTGAGAATGTCGGCGACAGTATTGTCCTTTCCTGCTATGTGTTCAATCCTGAAAGAAAACTGCAAACAGTAGGATAACCACCGAGCACGTCGATCGTGTAGCTCCGTGGAGCTGTTGGTGAGGAGGGCCACCAACGGCTTGTGGTCAGTCCTTATGAGGAAAGGATTTTGGAGATAATGACGCCATTTCGTCATGGCGTAGGTAACGGCTAGCCACTCCTTGTCGATAACCGGGTAGTTGCGCTCTGACTTGCTGAAGGTTCTGCTGAGGTAGTGGACAGGGTGCCAGCCGTCAGAGTGCTGTTGTTCCAAAACCGCTCCAATCCCGAACTGCGACGCATCGCAGGTGATTCGGGTTGGCAAATCGGGGCTGAAAATCGACAAGACTGGTGCCTGCGAGAGAAGCTGCTTGATGTTGCGAATCGCAAGCGTGCACTGCGGAGTCCACTGGAAGGGAGCTGTGCTGCTGGTTAGCTGATGGAGGGGTGAAGCTACTGATGAAAAGTGGGGCACGAATTGAGCATAGTAGTTTGCCATTCCCAGAAAGCGCCTAATTTGTGTTTTTGAAGAGAGTTTGTCTGGCACTGCTGCAATGGCTTCCAGGTTTGAGGGGAGCGGGTGCACGCCTCGGTCAGAGATGTGGAAGCCGAGGAAATCGATCTCTGTTGCCTCGAATGTGCATTTGCGGATGTTCAGCTTGAACTGATTATCGCGCAAACGCTGAAAGACCTGCCGTAAATGATTATGATGGAGTTGTTTGGAAGCGGAATGGATGATAATGTCGTCCATGTAGACCTGAACGAAGGGGAGGTCCTTGAAGACGTCGTTCATGACCCGCTGAAAGGACGCTGGTGCGTTGATGAGCCCCATGGGCATAACTACCCACTCATAAAGACCAAGTGGGCTCGCAAATGAGGTCTTGTGGATGTCGTCGGACTTCATGCGGATCTGATAGAAGCCGTTGCGGAGGTCCAGCCTGCTGAATATCCTCGAGCTGTGCAGGTTGTCGATGAGGACGTCGATGCGAGGCAGTGGGAACTTATCCGGCTGGGTTTGTGCGTTCAGCCCCCGATAGTCTACCACCAGGCGCAGTTCTCCATTTTTCTTGGAGACGAAAAACACAGGCGAGGACCAGCAACTTGTCGAAGGGCGAATCCACCCATTCGCCAGCCACGTGTTGATGCATGTTTGGAGATGTTGCAGTTCCCTCGGCTGTAGGCGGTAAGGGCTTTTGCGAATTGGTTCCGCTGATGGAATCAACGGAATTGCATGCTGGTGTGAGCGTTCTGGGGGTAGGGCTGACGGCTCCTCCTGAACATCGGGGAATTCCTCGAGGATTTCTTGGACTTGTGGGGACACCTTTGCTGCTGTGTCTCCCGGGTCATCCACTTTGGTGATTGTGGATATGTAATTGACGTAGTTTTCGTTTTCATAGGGGAATGGGCGGACTTGACGGGCAGTGCACAGTCGGATCGCCATTCCGTCAGCCAGCACGTCCGCGTCGTTGTGCACCGCCTTCCACATGTAGCAGTGGGAGTCGTCCGAGAGGCTCAATGTGCCACTATCCCAGTCGATTTGTGGATTGTTGGCCGATAACCAGTCAAGGCCAACGAGGAGGTCGAAGCAAGAGACCTCCGTGATGAATGGCTGGATCGTGGACTTGTGGCCGTTGCATTGGAGCTGCAGGGGACCCGTGACAAACCGAATGGTTTCCGATGTTTTGTTTGCGAAGTTGGTTGTGAACGGCGGATCGATGGGGTGAATTTCGATGCCGTTGCTGATCGCAAACTCCTTGGAGAGGAGGCTGTAGTCGGCTCCGCCGTCCAGGAGGAACGTGATGGGGCGTTTGTCCAGTGTTCCCTCGAACACCATTTGCTTCGGCTTGGAGATGAGGGACGAAGTCTTGATGATTTGTGCGCTGATGGTTGGCCTTGCGGGGGGGCCAGCCTGTCGATGAGGGGTGAAGTGATGGATGCTGCGGTTGTGTTGAGAGTGTGAGGTGATCTTTTTGCTGGCTGCTTTGCGTTGTGTGAGGGTCTGTTGGGTGGCTGCCACTGCTGATTTGGAACCAAATCGTTTTGGTTCTTGAACGCAAAGCTGTTGGGGCAGCTGTAGATTCTCGAACACGTTCCACCGCAGGAAGGGCACCCGTTCGCCTTCTTCTGCGGACAGTTGCGCCAGAAGTGGGTGTCGCCGCATATGGGGCAGGGTCGGGAAGACGGTGTTCGGGTCTGCTGAGTGGGTTCTGTGGAAAAACCTCTTCTCGGCTGACTCTGACGTGCAAATTGTGCATCGTCTTCCTGAACACAGGCGTCTTCCATCTGGTCCAGTGTGAGAGTGTCGTTAGGACACTTCTGCCTGAGAAGAGTAAGCGCTCCACGACAGTGGGCTTTGACGTTAGCAAATATAATTTCATAAAGTAAGAAGTCTGGGATACGTGGGATACGCAACAATAAGTGCCTAAGTTGGGCAAAGTAGGTTCGTGCACTGGTGGTTTGGCGGAGGCCATAGATGACTTGTTGGATATCCGCTGAGCCTGCGTCCCATTTGATGAAATGGCGGCGAAAAGAATCTTGAAAGGCGTTCCAATTCGAGCGCAGTTGTTCGGCCTTGCCCGAATTAGCCGCGTCGACCCACCACAAGAGAGCGGTGTCGCGCAAGCGGCCGACAGCCAGATGGACAGTCTCGGCATCCGTGAGACTGTTGAGGCTCTTGATGACGGTGTAGTAATAAAGCCAGTTGTTGACCTTTTCTTGGTCTCGGGTCCCATCGTAGGTGGGGTGGTCCACGGTGCGAAGAACGTCGGCGTAGGATCGGCTGGTTGAGTCCGATGACTTGCGAGAGTCTGGTCGAGTCTGTAGGCTGAGCATTTGATAGCCCGTTGTGATAGCATTTATGATTCGCTCATCGAGGGGAGCTGCATTAGGGGAAGGGGAGAGAGGGGTTCGGGGGGGAAGATAATGACCCCCGGCGAAAGGGAGCTGTGGCAGAGCATTCTGCTGGGAGAGTCATTTTCGGTCTAAGTCTATGTACCGCACTTCGGTTTTGCAAACAAAGGAAAAATAACCTGATTACCTGCTGCAAAGGGAAAAAGAAACCGAATGGATACACGGGTCAGCGCACCATTTGTTGTAGGATACCTTCATGAATTAATAAAATGTGTTCATAAAATGTAAAAAAACTGCACCAGTGAGGTGCATTTCGGCAAAACAGGAGACGGGGAGACCGTCATGCCTGACTTCGCCGTCTCGTTCGCTGGCGGCGCGCGGCGTCGTACCGTGCGCCGACCTGACCTATCTCTATCTAAGTCAGGCGTCGAATCCTGCACCAATACTACAAATATAGATAGATAAGCACAGGGGATCGAGCCTAGGACCTGAAGGTTGTGAAAAGGGACTGTTGACCTTGTATGCATGCGTCGGCGGTGGCATGAGGGTGTCTCCTGGTGTAGTCTTGAGTAGGTCTTGGGTCTAAGGGGCGTAGATCCAGCTTAATGTAGTAGTTCCCTCTACACTCCTCCCCCCTCAAGTGCAGGAGCACGGATAGAGAAGTGAGAAGTGCGGAGGCGTTTGGATGACGGCGTTGGGGCTGTCGTAGTAGAGCGTTTTCGGAGTAGTCGATAGCGGTCGCGCGGTGGAATAGAGTGGATTCCCTTGTTGAAGGGGATGCGTTCGTGGAATTTCGCGATGGAATCTTTGCATGCAGAGAGGTTCTTGAGGGGTTCCCACGAAGGTGTAGCGACGCCTTTCCAGTGGACCAGGTAGTGCAGACCGTCCCGCTTCTTCCAACAGTCAGAGATGTGGTCCACCTCAAAGTGCTCCGTATCTCCAATCATCACAGGTGGAGGAGGCAGTTCGCGATAGGCTTGGTGTTCGGCTGAAGTGAGGTGGTAGGGCTTGAATTGCCGAATGTTCCACACAGTTGCGCAGCCTGGGGGGAGTCCGTCTAGCTCGAATGTGTGACCTGAGACCTGTCGCACAATTCGAAAAGGACCAACATAGGGAGAATCGAGTTTGCGGGTTGCTCTAAAGTATTTTGCAGGCAGAAGAACTTGATCATCGACCTTGTACGTCAGCGCGGTGCGTTGGGGCTGGCGGTCTGCTGTCCTCTTGTTGGCTGCCTCTATGCATTCTTGAGCTGTTGCAATGGCTGAATGGAGGTCAGAGAGGAACTTGGCGGCGTTCTCGCTGTAGAGATCCGGTGGAGCCTGAGGGTTTAGAAGAGAAGCAATCGTCTGAGGGTGCCTACCATAGTTCAAGAAAAAGGGAGTGTTCTTAGTGGCTGCATGCACTGTGTTGTTGTAGGCAAATTCAAAGATATGAATGTATTTCTGCCAATCGTCTTTTCTGCTGTTCACGAACGAGCGGAGGCCCTCCACGATTGTACGGTTGACACGTTCGACTTGTCCGTTGCCTTGTGGGTAGTAAGGCGTGGTAGTAGCGACCTTGGTGTCGAGGGCGGTGAACACGTGCTTCCAAAAGGTGGACGTGAACTGCGGGCCTTTGTCTGAAAGGAGTTTCTGTGGCAATCCATGGTGGCGAAAGACGTGTTCAATGAACAATTGCGCTGCATGTTCTGCTGATAATTGCTGAGGGCAAGCCGCAAGACGGAGCATTTTGGTGAGTTTGTCCATAAACACAAGAATGCAATTATTACCAGCTGGGTCTTGGGGCGAGTTAGTGATAAAGGGCCCAAGAATGTCAAGAGAAACTGTGTGCCATCTTGTGGGAGCTGTGATATGCGCAAGAGGGGGGCCCGGTGGGCTCCTGACAACCTTATTGCGCATGCAAGCGTCACATGTTCTGATGTAATCTTCAATATCTTGGTTCATTGAAGGCCAATAGAAACCACGGGAGAGGAATTCGGTGGTGCGATC
>NW_024360419.1:0-256 GCF_014805655.1 Passer montanus | reverse complement strand
AATAATTTTTTCCTTGCATAAAAACTATCTAGAAAGCTTTTCTCTTTTATTAACAGCTGTCCTCTAAAAGCTTTCTTGAAAATATTAATCTGTTCTCACATTTCTACTAGATTTTTCCCCCCAAGATATTTTCTTTCTGAATTTAAGCAGTCTTACTTCAATGCTAGCAACATACAGACTTTGTTCTGCCCCCTTTCTTCCCAGATTCTCACATGTGTACATTTTATAAAAGTATTTTGAGTGGAAAATAGTTTTT
>NW_024360418.1:0-256 GCF_014805655.1 Passer montanus | reverse complement strand
CTGGGGCTGTCCGGGGGCTCGCTAGTGCCGCTGCTGGCGCGGGAGCTGCCGCCCGCCCTCAGCGCGGCGCCCGGCGCGGAGCCGGCGCGCTGGCTCGTGGCGTTCTGCGACGAGCGCCTGGTGCCGCCCGAGCACCCCGAGAGCACCGGCGGCGCCTACCGGGTGAGCGCCGCGCCGCGAGGGGCCCGGCGCCGGCCCAGCCCCGCCCGGTTCCCCCCTCAGTGCCCCCCGGTCCCTCCTGACTCCCCTCAGCCCC
>NW_024360417.1:0-256 GCF_014805655.1 Passer montanus | reverse complement strand
GCCCCCAGCTCCCCCCCAGGTGTACCCCCTCACCTGGGCGATGTCGTCCTTGTAGATGCCCCTCTTGAGGCGCACCCAGGCCTTGGGCTTGAGGTTGGTGACCTCCTTGACCACCTTGAGCACGTCGGTCATCTCCTTGATGGGCACCATCTGCTGGTTCCAGTAGCCCAGGCGCAGGTTGCCCACGCCCTCGATGGCCTGCTTCACGTGGGTCTGCTTGTAGGCCTCCACGTACAGGTACCCGCGCACGTGCTCG
>NW_024360416.1:0-256 GCF_014805655.1 Passer montanus | reverse complement strand
GGCCTGTGGGGTCTATTGGGTCTGTGGGGTGGGGCCTGTGGGATCCATGGGGTCTGTGGGGTGGGTCTATGGGGCGGCATCTATGGGATGGGATCTGTGGGATCCTTGGGATGGGATCTATGGGGTGGGATATCTGAGGTGGGTTCAATGAGATGGGATCCGTGGGATGGGGTCTGTGGGGTGAGACATTTGAGGGGGGATCTGTGGGGTGGGATCCTTGGGATATCTGGGGTGGGATCCATGGGGTCTGTGGGAT
>NW_024360415.1:0-256 GCF_014805655.1 Passer montanus | reverse complement strand
GCGGCAGCCCCTGGAGCGCTGGTACCCCCTGAGCGGCGCCGGCGCCGGCGAGCGGGCGCCGGCGGTGCGGCTGCGCGGGCGTTACCGCCAGGTGAGGGTGCTGCCCATCGTGTGCTACAAGGAGCTGGCGGAGTTCATCACCTTCCACTACCGGGAGCTGTGCGGCCGCCTGGAGCCGGCCATGGCCGCGCGGCACAAGGAGGAGCTGGCCGGAGCTTTGGTGCGCGTCCTGCAGAGCACCGGCAAGGCCAAGGTG
>NW_024360414.1:0-256 GCF_014805655.1 Passer montanus | reverse complement strand
AAGGGAGAAAGAAGAGGAAAAAAGAAAAGAAGAGGAAGAAGAAAGGAGAAAGAACAGAAAAGGGGAGAAATAAAAGGAGAAAGAAGAAGGAAATAAAAGGAGAAAGAAGGGGGAAAGAAGAGGAAAAAGATGGGAGAAATAAGAGGAAAAAGAAGGGAAGGGTAAAAATGGGAAAGAAGGGAAGAAGAGGGAGAAAGAAAGAAAAAAAGAAAGAAGGAAAGAAAACCACCCCCAATCCCTCTCAGAACCACAACGG
>NW_024360413.1:0-256 GCF_014805655.1 Passer montanus | reverse complement strand
CGGGGACACTTTGGGGGGACACGGGGGTGACAGGGACACCCGGGGGGGACACGGGGGTGACACTGACTGGGACACGGGGGTGGCAGGAACTGCCTGGATGGGACATGGGGACACTTCGGGGTGGGACAGGGTGACAGTGACACCCTGGGAGGGGACACAGGGATGGCAGTGACCCCTGGCAGGGACACGGGGGGTGACCCCAGGCCGCGGCCGGGGCTGGCGGGGGGGACGCCCCGCGGGGACATTCGGGGACAAG
>NW_024360412.1:0-256 GCF_014805655.1 Passer montanus | reverse complement strand
CCGGGGCCACGCCCACCCGGGGACCCCCGCCCTGCGACCCCCGGACCCACGGGACCCCCAGACCCACGGGACCCCTGCCCTGGGACCCCCAGACCCATGGGACCCCCACCCACCTGGAGACCCCTGCCCACTTGTAGGGAGCCCCGCCCACCTCCGGTGACCCCAGACCCACGGGACCCCTGCCCATGAGACCCCTGACCCATGGGAATCCCCCCAGACCCACGGGACCCCCAAACCTGGGGAACCCGAAGGACCC
>NW_024360411.1:0-256 GCF_014805655.1 Passer montanus | reverse complement strand
CAAAAATTTGGGAAAAAAAATCCCAAAAATTTGGGGAAAAAAAAATCGAAATTTGGGGAAAAATTGGGGAAAAATAGAAATTTTTGGGGAAAAATCCACGAAATACAGGTGAAAAAAAATGAAAATTTTCAGGGAAAAAATTGAAAATTTTGGGGGAAAATTTGAAATTTTGTGGGAAAAAACCAAAATATTTGGGAAAAAATCCCCAAAAATTGGGAAAAAATTTGGGGGGAAAAAAACCCCAAAAATTTGGAGG
>NW_024360410.1:0-256 GCF_014805655.1 Passer montanus | reverse complement strand
CAGAAATTCCCTGAAGCTGCAAAGCCACAGGGGAAAACCCTCACATCATCCAACTTGGGAACCAGAGAGCAGGAAGGGAAAAGAAAAAGAAACCAGGAGGAGGAATTAATGATGCATTTAATGAAGAGAAGTCAAAATTCATTTGTTGTTTTGGGAGGAGAAGGCCGTTTTGAGAACCATGGCAATAGAAACTGAACAATCAAATTGATGTCTTGCCTATCAGAGCGAGAGCAATAAATTATTATTTTCCATTATT
>NW_024360409.1:3730-5312 GCF_014805655.1 Passer montanus | reverse complement strand
GGTGGGATAACGGGGATGGGATAACGGGACAGAGATGGGATAGTGGGACAAAGATGGGATAACAGCGGGATGGCAGTGGGATAACGGGAATGGGGGGGTGGGATAATGGGAATGGGGTTGTGATGGGATAACAGGGATGGGATAACAGTATAATGGGGATGGGATAATGGGAATGGGATAACGGGGATAGCAATGGGATAACAGTGGGATGGCGGGGGGCCGCAGTGGGACAGGGGGATAGCAGGGATGGGATAACGGGAATAGTGATGGGACAACAGGGGTGGGATAACAGTGGGATAGCAATGGGATAATGGGATGACAGCGGGATAGCAATGGGATAATGGGATGATGGGGGTGGGATAGGGGAATGGGATAACGGGGTAACGGGGATGCGATAATGGGATAATGGGAGTGGGACAGCGATGGATAATGAGGATGGGATAACAGAGTAGAGATGGAATAATGGGATAACGGGGCTGGGATAACGGGATAACAGAATAGCAGTGGGATAATGGGATAACGGGATAGCAGGATAACGGGATAGAAATGGGATAGCGGGATAGCGGAGATGCGATAATGGGATAACAAGGGTGGAATAGCGATGGGATATTGGGATAACGGGATAACAGAGATGGGATAACAGGATAGCAATGGGATAATGGGATCACGGGGCTGGGATAACGGTGATAAGAGTATAGCAGTGGGAAAACAGTGGGACAGCAGTGGGATAACAGGAATGGGATAGTGGGAATGAGATAATGGGATAGCAATAGGATAATGGGATAGCAATGGGATAATGGGATAACGGGATAACAGGACTGGGATAGCGATGGGATAGCAGGATAACAGGATAACGGGGATGGGATAACAGGGTAATGGGGGTGGGGCAACAGGGATAACAGGATAACGGGATAGCAGTGGGACAACAGTGAGACAGCAGTGGGATAACAGGAATGGGGTAATGGGAATGGGATAACGGGAATGGGATAACAGGAATGGGGGAATGGGAATGGGATAACGGGAATGGGATAACGTGGGGATGGGATAGCAGGACATTGAGAATGGGATAATTGGGATGGGATAATGGGATGACAGCAGGGATAGCAATGGGATAATGGGGTAACAGGGATGGGATAACGGGATAGCAATAACGGCATAACGATGGGATAACAGGACACTGGGAATGGGGAATATTGGGAATGGGGACAGCAGGACCGGGGGCAGCCCTGAACCGGGAGTGGGACACGCTGGGGACACACCGGGAACAGGGCACAGCGGGAGCACCGGGACAGGGGGACACCGGGGCCTCTGGAGGTGTCGCCCCCCGGTCCCCCCCTTAAAGGCCCCCCCCCCCCAGTGCCGGGCCGAGCCCTGTCCCCCGGCCCCCCCCGTTAACGCCGCCCCTCCCCCAGTGCCGGGCCGAGCCCTGTCCCCGCCGAGGGGGCGGAGCCTCGGGCTCAGGCCCCTCCCCCCGGGCGCGCCCCCGCTCCGGCCCCGGGCGCGCGCTGCGCACCGTGACCCGCCCGATCGTGGTGACACTGGGGACACCCGCCACCCCCGCGCCCGGTACGGGACCCCCGGG
>NW_024360409.1:0-1463 GCF_014805655.1 Passer montanus | reverse complement strand
TTGGGGACCCCCCGGCTCCTGCTCTGTGCTAAGAACGCAATCTGCCAATCTCGAGGTGCGGCTTGGCTCCATCCCCCATCGCTGTGCCCCGGGGGGCTCAGGGTGCCCTCCAGGCTGGCAGCAGCCGGAGCAGCCCCCGGGTTTGGGGTTCGGCGAGCGGAGCGCACTGGGGGCTGCCGGGGGTCCCGTGGGGGGCGAGCGGGAGGTTCAAGGGGTCCATAATGGAAGGCTGGAGGTTCCAGGGGTGCCCCGAGAGGAGAGAAGGGGGGTCCGGGCTGTGCAGGAGGCTCGCAGTGCCAGCAAACAGCGGCTGCCGAGGGCGCCCGTGCCCGGGAACGGGCGGGTCGGGGGTCCCGGTTCGGGGTAAGGGGGGTCCCGGTGGCGGAGAAGGGAGAGCAGGGGGTCTCCGTGCCCAGGAGCAGAGGCTCGGAGGGTCCCCGTGCCCGGGAGTTGGGGGGGTGCCGGTGCCGGGGTCCCTCTGTCCCCTCGCTGTCCCCGGAGCGCCCCCAGACCCAGCGCTGGAGCCACCGCGCGGCTCCGCCCCGGCCCCGCCCCTGCTCGCCATTGGCGCCGCCGCCGCGCAGCAGCCAATGGCAGCCGGCGGTGTCCGTGACGTCACCAGTCGCTGGGCAGATCCCAGAGGCGCCGTTTGGGAGGCGCGAAAGTGCCCGAGGGACGCGGCGGGGACGGGGAATCCCTGGGGTCCCTCAATTCCCGGGTCCCTCATTCCCAGAGTCCCTCATTCCCAGGGTCCCTCAATTCCCGGGTCCCTCATTCCCAGAGTCCCTCATTCCCGGGGTCCCTCATTCCCGGGGTCCCTCAATTCCCGGGGCCCCTCATTCCCGGGGTCCCTCAATTCCCGGGTCCCTCATTCCCAGAGTCCCTCATTCCCGGGGTCCCTCATTCCCGGGGTCCCTCATTCCCGGGGTCCCTCATTCCCGGGTCCCTCATTCCCGGGGTCCCTCATTTTCGGGTCCCTCATTCCCAGGTCCCTCATTCCCGGGGTCTCCCGTTCCCAGCATGGTGCTGTTGAGTCAGGGATGGAAAGAATCACTCCAGTCCTCAGGTGGATCAGAAGGCAAAATAATAATTCCTTTATTAGTAAGAAGATGCGAGCTTTATAGTCTCAGTCACTAAGCTGGGACCTGATTGGTCTCAAAGTGAAAACATTCCTCAGGTGGATCAGAAGGCAAAATAATAATTCCTTTATTAGTAAGAAGATGCGAGCTTTATAGTCTCAGTCACTAAGCTGGGACCTGATTGGTCTCAAAGTGAAAACATTCCCATTATTGGTGACTGTGAATAGCACACTCTAGAGAACCATAACTAAAAACAATGGCTACAGAAAGAGAGATAATAATTGTTTTAATTCTTTCCTCTAAGATTCCCAGGCTCAGCCTGGGAGAAATTATCTCTGGTCTTTCTTTGACTGATCTGAGAAAATCTGTCGGAACCCAGAGCAT
>NW_024360408.1:0-256 GCF_014805655.1 Passer montanus | reverse complement strand
CACCATCCTGGCACACCCATTTCCAGCCCCAGCTCATTGGGGAACAATGAATTCCTCATTATTGGGGAGCAATGAATTCCTTATTATTGGGGAAAAATTAATTCCTGATCCCTTGCACCAACCTGACACCCCCATTTCCAGTCCCACCTCATTGGGGAGCAATGAATTCCTCATTATTGGAGAGCAATGAATTCCTCACTATTGGGGGAAAATTAATTGCTCATTATTGGGGAATAATTATTAATTCCTCATTATT
>NW_024360407.1:0-256 GCF_014805655.1 Passer montanus | reverse complement strand
CCTTCAAAAGCCAGATAAAGCTGCTAAGATACAAAATGCAGGTTGGGAAAAGGATGTCTGCAGCACTAAGCATCGTACAGTACCACCAGACCCCATGGTGCTGTTTCAGAAAGAGTAGCCTCTGAGAAGTTCTGTTATGTGGGATAGGATCCCAGGTTCTTTGCTGATAACTCCCCTTTTCTTTCCTAACCTCTAAAAATCAGGATTGTAACTTGCGTTCTTGTTCATGTGGCAGAAGGAGAACTGGAAGAATTCT
>NW_024360406.1:0-256 GCF_014805655.1 Passer montanus | reverse complement strand
CCACCACCAGCTGGGGGGGGAAAGGGGGGGGTTAGAGGCCTGGAGACCCCTCCCCAAATAACCCAGAGACCCCCAGAATAACTTGGGACCCCCCCCACTGCAGCCAGGGACCCCCAGAGTACCGCAGGGACCCCCCCAAGGCCCCCCGGAGCCCCCTCCCCACACCAGGGTCACCTTGTGGTCGCCGTCGCCGTGGAGATCAACCAGCGCTGCAAGGGGGGGTCAGGGGGGCCCGGGGGCTGCGACCCCCCCGGAG
>NW_024360405.1:0-256 GCF_014805655.1 Passer montanus | reverse complement strand
CATCTGCTGGGTTAATTGGGACCCCAGTGCACACCTTAATTAGCTGCTCAGTAAAAGTGATCCATTTTCCTCCTAATTTCTGGGAGTGGCTGAGAAATTCCTAAAAACTTCACCTTAGTAACTCCTGGACGAACATTTATGCAACAAATTTTAGGGGGAAAAAACAGTTTAACAAGGCAGAGGGGGAAAAAAACAGTAAAAAATGAGATTTCCATGGGAATTTGGATAGAACAGGAGTTGAATCCATGAATCCAAC
>NW_024360404.1:0-256 GCF_014805655.1 Passer montanus | reverse complement strand
CTTAAGCCCCGCCCCTTCGGCCCCTCCCCAATAAACCCCGCCTTTTGTTTACCCGCTCGGCTCCGCCCCTTTGTGGGCGTGGTCTGCGCTGGCCACGCCCCATTCTAGCGCGAGATGACGTCGGCGAGGGGGCGTGGTCTGGGCGGGTGAAGGGACGCGGCGCCTTTAAGGGGGCGTGGCCTGGGAGGGGGCGTGGCCGGCGGCTCCAAGATGGCGGCGGCGGCTCCGTGAGGGCCGCGCGCGGGTAACGCGGGGG
>NW_024360403.1:0-256 GCF_014805655.1 Passer montanus | reverse complement strand
TCTTGAAAGACTTCATAAGAGTCAGAGTCTGCCAGCTTGGAGAATGAAATTAATTGTTCCTCCTCCATAACTTGAAGCTGTCTAAATGAGTAAGCTGAATAAAGCTCTGTCAGTTTTCTAGCTAGCAAATTTACCCAAAAATATTTTATCTGTCTTTGTAGTCAAATTTCATCTTTCTCCTTCCCTACTCACCCATCACACAAGGAGCAGATCTTGAGATCCTACTTTATCCTAAATATCTTTATCACATACACAT
>NW_024360402.1:0-256 GCF_014805655.1 Passer montanus | reverse complement strand
CTAGGTCTGTCCCCAAATAAAGAACCCCCATAAACCGAGGGATCCCCTCCAAGTGGAGGAAATTCCCTAAACTGAGGAACCCCAAATGGAGGATCCATGAAAACTGAGGACCACCCCCCATTTAAGCGCCCCCCTAAACTGAGACCACCCCAAACTGAGGACTCGCCCAAATTAAGAACCCCCTAAATGAGTGTCCCCTAAACTGATGTCTCCCCCCAAGTAAATAAAGGACCCCTCCAAACTGAAGAACCCCATA
>NW_024360401.1:0-256 GCF_014805655.1 Passer montanus | reverse complement strand
AAATGGTGGAGAAAAACTGTAGGGAGGACAGATCAAAAATCAGGAAGGACTGATCCATGATTCAGTCTTGCATCTTACCAGTGTCTGTGAATCAGCTAGCAGAAGAAAAACAAGTGACTTGAAATGATGATTCAGACACAGCAACATTTGAAAGCCCAGAACATGAATAATACTTTTCCTTCAGATAGAGATTTGGGAGTAGAAAAAAAGAATTATAATAAAGACTGAATGACCTGGAAAGTGACAAAATAGTAGT
>NW_024360400.1:0-256 GCF_014805655.1 Passer montanus | reverse complement strand
TCTTTTCAGGTCCTGAGTTACTTTAGAAAAAAAAAATAAACAAACAAATATAATAATTACAAGGACATGTTTTTTTCAAAATCTCCAATATGCAAAATGTATCACTTAAAACATACCTAAGCCTCAAATAATTGGGTGGATACCAGTGGACAATTGTTTTAAACATGTTTAGTGTGAAATATATATATTCCTTCAAGCATTCTGTATACCTTGTTCTATATACCTTTCTACTCTATACCTTAGTATTTGGGCTTGG
>NW_024360399.1:0-256 GCF_014805655.1 Passer montanus | reverse complement strand
CCCTGTCCCTGTGTGTCCCCCCCACCCCCGGGGTGACCCCGGCCCCGCTGCCGCTGCTCCCCCGGTCCCGGCACCCCCCGAGCCCCGGGGGCAGCGATCCGTGTCCCGTGTCCCCCCCGATCCAGGGCACCGCGGTCCCTCCTGTCCCCTCGAGCCTCGGGGTGGTGGCACTGAGGTCCCTCCAGCCAGGGCGGTGACACCGGGGTCCCCCCATCTCCTCCAACCCCCCCAGGGCCCCCCCCGGCTCCGGAGCAGC
>NW_024360398.1:4778-5229 GCF_014805655.1 Passer montanus | reverse complement strand
CCCGGGGGAGTTTTGGGGATCGGGATCTGGGGGGGTCCCAGGGTTTTGGGGGGTCACTGAGGGGTTTTGGGGGGGTCCCGGGGTTTTGGGGGGTCTCTGAGGGTCCCGCTGTCCCCAGCTGGTCGGGCAGGTGCTGGTACATCCATGAGCTGCTCAGGTACGAGTTCAGCATCGAGTTCGAGGTGAGGAGGGGGCTCCGGGGGGCTCTCAGAGGGTTTTGGGGGGGTCTCAGGGGGTGCTGACCCCCCCCGGCCCCCCCAGATCCCGGTGACGTACCCGGGCACCGCCCCCGAAATCGCCATCCCCGAGCTGGACGGGAAAGCGCTGCCCCCCCCCGGCCCCCCCAGATCCCGGTGACGTACCCGGGCACCGCCCCCGAAATCGCCATCCCCGAGCTGGACGGGCAAACCGCCAAGATGTACCGGTGGGGCTGGGGGCTCGGGGGTCCTGG
>NW_024360398.1:4538-4685 GCF_014805655.1 Passer montanus | reverse complement strand
GGGGCCCCCCTCGGGGGGTCCTGCCCCCCCCCGGCCCCCCCAGATCCCGGTGACGTACCCGGGCACCGCCCCCGAAATCGCCATCCCCGAGCTGGACGGGAAAACCGCCAAGATGTACCGGTGGGGCTGGGGGCTCGGGGGTCCTGG
>NW_024360398.1:0-392 GCF_014805655.1 Passer montanus | reverse complement strand
GTGCGCCCCGAGGGCGGCCCCCGCGCCCGCTCCGACCCCCCCTTCGGCCCCGGCAGCCCCGCGCCCGGCCGGACCGAGGACAAGGCGGCCGCCGTAAGAGCCCGGGAGGGCGGCAGGGAGGGAGGGAGGGGATGTGGCGTGTGTCCCCAGCCTTGGGGACGTGTGAGACCCCCCGGTGTCCCCAGCCTTGGGGATACTTTGAGATCCCTGCAGTATCCCCAGCTTTGGAGACACTTTGAGACCCCCTCATTGTCCCCAGCCTTGGGGACATTTTGAGAATTCCTCAGTGTCCCCAGCTTTGGGGACACTTTGAGATCCCCTCAGTGTCCCCAATCTTGGGGACACTTTGAGACCCCTGCAGTATCCCCAGCTTTGGGGACATTTTGAGAATC
>NW_024360397.1:0-256 GCF_014805655.1 Passer montanus | reverse complement strand
AATCCCAAATAAAAGAGTCCAAAAATCCCCTTGGAATTCTCAATTCCTGGGATATTTTTCCACAGAAAATCCTTTAATTCCTGGAATCTTTTCCATGGAATTCCTCCATTTTTTGGGACCTTTTCCCCAGGAATTCCAGCTCTGAAATCCCAAATAATTTCCCAGTGGAATTCCCAGCTCCTGGAGTGTTTTTTTCCATAAAAATTCTCAATTCCTGAGATATTTTCATGGGAATTTTTCCATTCCCAGGACATTT
>NW_024360396.1:0-256 GCF_014805655.1 Passer montanus | reverse complement strand
CGGGATTGGGATCGGGATCATCAATGGGAATGGGTCGGGATCAGGAATGGGAACGGGATCGGGATTGGGATTGGGAATGGGGTCGGGATCAGGAATGGGAACGGGATTGGGAACGGGATTGGGAACGGGATCAGAATCATCAATGGGATTGGGATTGGAATGGGAACAGGATTGGGATTGGGGATCATCAATGGGAACGAGATTGGGATGGGGATCAGGATTATCAATGGGAATGGGATTGGGATTGGGATCGGGA
>NW_024360395.1:0-256 GCF_014805655.1 Passer montanus | reverse complement strand
CTTCAGCTCTAACTCACCCTTCCCCAGGACAGGCTAAAATTGCCTCCAGAGAGTTTCTACCACAGACTGGAGACTGACACTGCAAATGCTGAAATTACACAAAGCTGCTGTCTCTGCTGCACAGGTGCCACTTGCAGATCCTTCCTGGGAGGCTGTAGGTGACAAGGCAGTACTGCTCTCCTCACCTGAAGGAACCTGCCTCTTCCAGAGCACTGAGGTTGGAAGCTTCCCGAAGCACCCAGTTTTTTGGGTGAAG
>NW_024360394.1:0-256 GCF_014805655.1 Passer montanus | reverse complement strand
TTTTTTTTTTCCACAAAGAAATCATCCAGGACAGCAAGAGTAAACTCCAAAGAAAAACTACTGCAAATCTGGCCCTGGAAAAACTTAGCATTAGTCTTTGCTAGGAACTGTGGCTGCTTTTGAACAATGTTACTATTTGCAAGAGCAAATAATGAGTGGATATTGTTACAGGATTTTGAAAGTGCTGGCATTTTTTGCAATCTTTCAGCTTTACACTTTCTGCCTTTCTTCCATAGCAGGGAAAAAAAAAAAAAAA
>NW_024360393.1:0-256 GCF_014805655.1 Passer montanus | reverse complement strand
CTGCTCAGTGCAGCTTTGAGTCACTTGGACGTGGTGAGCAATTGGACAGATGCTCTTTGTTGCTGTGCCCATCTCTGCTTTGGTGCGTTAGACTGAGAGTGACAGAATTAAGTGCCAGAAGTTTATATGGTGTTTCTTATTTAGAAGGTTTTTTGAAATTGAAGGAAATCACCTGGGCTTGAATCCTATCAGTGATTTTAGATTTAAGTATATGTGACTTGTAGCTGCTGGAACCAAGTGCTGTTTCCTGTCTGCA
>NW_024360392.1:0-256 GCF_014805655.1 Passer montanus | reverse complement strand
GAAATTCCTCCTGATGTCCAACCTGAACCACACGACACATCTTCAAGGGTTCTAAGGCTGTGGGATTTCTTCCTTTCTAGGGCCCTCTCTTTTTACAAATGACCAAAACAGGAACATTTGTTTCAAAACCAGCCTCACCTGGCTGGGGGGGAGGGTGGTAAGAGGCAGAGAAGGGCACCTGAGGGTGGGTGGGGCTGGAATCACCACCTGTGTACTGGCACAGGTGAGGCACCTCAAATGCTGCATTCAATTTTGG
>NW_024360391.1:0-256 GCF_014805655.1 Passer montanus | reverse complement strand
GACATGGGACAATGACAATTTTTGGGAAAGCAGCACTTCCCAGTAGGGATTATTCTGGGAAGGTCACATGAGATGGTTGGGGTGAAATTTGGGGGTGAGGGAGAAGTGAGCTGGAGCAGATTAAAAAATTACCAAAATATGTTAAAAAACGTTCTTTAAAAATGGATTTAAAATCCTAAAAAAACCTCTGGTTCCTCTGCCCCAGTGAGGAACTGGGAGCTGCTGGGCCAGACTGGTTTGGGATGGAAGGGACCTT
>NW_024360390.1:0-256 GCF_014805655.1 Passer montanus | reverse complement strand
CTGCGCCGCCCCGCCAAGGTGAGCGCGGCAATGGCACGGAGTGGGCACTGTAATGGCACGGTAATGGCATGGAGCGGGCACGGTAATGGCACGGTACAGGCACTGAGTGGGCACGGTGCAGGCATGGTACAGGCACGGACCGGGCACGGTACGGGCACGGTACGGGCACAGAATGGGCACGGTGCGAGCACGGAGCGGGCATGGTACAGGCACAGTGAGGGTACAGTGCAGGCACGGTACAGGCACGGAGCGGGCA
>NW_024360389.1:0-256 GCF_014805655.1 Passer montanus | reverse complement strand
CCTGCTAAAAATCAAAGAAATGGTGTAGAAACAATTTCAAACTAAAACCTACACGGTGTTCTAGCATGATGAAAACACCAGACTAGGAAGGTACAGCCCTCTATGAGGTCATGGTACCTGAAGTTCAAATAAAAGCCAATAACATTTTGTGCTCATGTGTGATCCTCAGTACCCAATAGCCCCTCCTGTTGTGTCAGGTTAGGAGGTTCACCCAAAAAGCATTGCTTGATAAAATACTGTGAGGAACTCTACCACA
>NW_024360388.1:0-256 GCF_014805655.1 Passer montanus | reverse complement strand
ACACCTTTTTTGTAAGTTATAAAAGAAACGACAGTGGAGGAAAAAAAGGATTTTAAAATTTAATTAATATTAATTAATTTTTCCAAAATAATTAATATGAATTTGTTAGTATTTGAAACCAACAATGAAGGAAAATACCCCAACAAGTAACCTTTAGAGCAAATCAGCTCCTTTCTTTTTCCATCTCTAATCCACTTGCATCTTTAATTCTACAGCGACTGTACTACAAAAATTACTATGGCAAGGTCTTCATGCT
>NW_024360387.1:2092-5359 GCF_014805655.1 Passer montanus | reverse complement strand
AGACATTGTTGGGTCAAGCCAAGACATTGGGTTGGACCAAGAGGTTGTAGAGTCAAACCAAGACTTTGGATCAAGCCAACAACTCAATGGGTCAAGCCAAGACATTGGGTCAAGCCAAGACCTCTTTGGGTCAAGTCAAGACATGTTTGGGTCAAGTCCAGACATTGGATTGAACCAAGAGGTTGTTGGGTCAAACCAAGGCTTTGGGTCAAGCCAACACCTCAGTGGGTCAAGCCAAGGCATTGTTGGGTCAAGTCAAGACAAGGTTGGGTCAAGCCAAGCCGTTGGGTTGAACCAGGAGGTTTTTGGGTCAAACCAAGGCTTTGGATCAAGCCAACACCTCAATGGGTCAATGAAAGACATCGTTGGGTCAAGGCAAGACCTTTTTGTGTCAAGCCAAGGTGCCATTGGGTTGAGTCAAGACATGGTTGGGTCAATTCCAGATGGTTTTGGGTCAAGCCAAGCCATTGGGTTGAACCAAGAGGTCATTGAGCTAAACCAAGACATTGGGTCAGGCCAAGACACGGTTGGGTCAATCCAAAACCTCATTGGGTCAAGCCAAAACCTAGCTGGGTCAAGTCAAGGCATGGCTGGGTCAAGTCAAGACCTCATTGGGTCCAGCCAAGACCTTGTTGGGTCTTTCCAAGACCTTGGGCTCATCCAAGACCTCGTTGGGTCAAACCAAGCCCTCGTTGAATGCCCCCAAGTCGTTGAGTCAAACCAAGACCTCATTGAGTCAAACCAAGACCTCGTTGGGTGAACCAACCCCCCCATGGGGTCCCCACCCCCCCAGCCCCGGGCGCGGGGGCGTTTTGGGGTCCCCCACTCACGTGCGCCAGGAACAGCATCATCTCGGCCTCGGCCAGGCGCCGCCCGATGCACTGGCGCGCGCCGAAGCCGAAGGCCAAGGCCTTGAAGGTGGTGTCGTCCTTGCCGAGCCAGCGCCGCGGGTCGTAGCGCTCGGGGTGCGGGAAGACGTCGGGGCAGCGCCCCATGGCGTACAGCGCCACCTGGCACAGCGTCTGCGGGGGCAGCGCCGGTCACCCACCGGGACCCCCCAAGACACCCCCAGGACCCCCCGGGAACCCCCGGGAACCCCTGGGAACCCCGGGACCCCCCAAGACACCCCCAGGACCCCCCGGGACCCCCCGGGACCCCCCGGGACCCCCAGGAACGCCCCAGGACCCCCAGGAACCCCCAGGAGCCCCGGCCTGGCGATGACCCCGCCAAGGCAACACGTCGCTGGGCCAAGGCAAGACTTTGGGTCAAGCCAAAACCTCGTTGGGTCGAGTCAAGACCTCCTTGGGTCAAGTCAAGACTTTGGATCAAGCCAAGAGCTTTTGGGTCAAGCCAAGACCTCACTGGGCCAATCCAAGTCTTCGTTGGATCAAGCCAAGACTTTGGGTCAAGCCAAACCATCGTTGGGTCAAGCCAAGACTTTGGGTCAATACAAGACCATGTTGGGTCAACCCAAGACCTCAATGGGTCAAGCCAGGATTTTGGATCAATCCAACACCACGTTGAGTCAAGTCAAGGCATGGTTGGGTCAAGTCAAGGCTTTGGGTCAATCCAAGACTTTGTTGGGCCAAGCCAAGACCTCGTTGGGTCAATCCAAAATCTCATTGGGTCAAGCCAAGACCACGTTGGGTCAATCCAAGACTTTCGGTCAATCCAAGACCTCGTTGGGTCAAGCCAAGATGACGTTGGGTCAATCCAAGACCTCGTTGGGTCAAGCCAAGATGACGTTGGGTCAATCCAAGACTTTGGGTCAATCCAAGACCTCGTTGGGTCAAGTCAAGGCTTTGGGTCAATACAAGACCTCGTTGGGTCAATCCAAGACCTCAATGGGTCAAGCCAAGACTTTGGGTCAATCCAAGATGACGTTGGGTCAATCCAAGACTTTGGGTCAATCCAAGACCTCGTTGGGTCAATCCAAGACCTCGTTGGGTCAATCCAAGACCTCGTTGGGTCAATCCAAGACCTCGTTGGGTCAATCCAAGACCTCGTTGGGTCAATCCAAGACCTCGTTGGGTCAATCCAAAATCTCATTGGGTCAAGCCAAGACCTCAGGTCAATCCAAGACCACGTTGGGTCAATCCAAGACTTTCGGTCAATCCAAGACCTCGTTGGGTCAAGCCAAGATGACGTTGGGTCAATCCATGACGTTGGGTCAATCCAAGACCTCGTTGGGTCAAGCCAAGATGACGTTGGGTCAATCCAAGACTTTGGGTCAAGTCAAGACATTGGGTCAAGCCAACACCTCATTGGGCCAAGCCAAGACCTCGTTGGGTCAATCCAAAATCTCATTGGGTCAAGCCAAGACTTCAGATCAAGCTAAGACCTTGTTGGGTCAAGCCATGACCTTATTGGGCCAAGCCAAGATTTTTGGTCAAGCCAAGACCACGTTGGGTCAAGCCAAGACCATGTTGGGTCAATCCAAGATGACGTTGGGCCAATCCAAGACCATGTTGGGTCAAGCCAAGACTTTGGGTCAAGTCAAGACCTCGTTGGGTCAATCCAAGACCTCGTTGGGTCAAGCCAACACTTTGGGTCAATCCAAGACTTTGGGTCAATCCAAGACCTCGTTGGGTCAAGTCAAGACTTTGGGTCAAGTCAAGACCTTGTTGGGTCAAGCCAAGCCATGGTGGGTCAAACCAAGACTTTGGGTCAATCCAAGACCTCGTTGGGTCAAGTCAAGACCATGTTGGGTCAATCCAAGACCTTGTTGGGTGAACCCAAGACCACATTGGGTCAAGCCAAGACCTCAATGGGTCAATCCAAGACTTTGGGTCAATCCAAGACCTCGTTGGGTCAAGTCAAGGCTTTGGGTCAATACAAGACCTCGTTGGGTCAATCCAAGACCTCAATGGGTCAAGCCAAGACTTTGGGTCAATCCAAGATGACGTTGGGTCAATCCAAGACTTTGGGTCAAGTCAAGACCTTGTTGGGTCAAGCCAAGACTTTGGGTCGCTCCAGGACCCCCCGGGACCCCCCGGGACCCCCCGGGACACCCCGGGACCCCCCGGGACCCCCCGGGACAGCCCCCAGCCCAGCGCCCGCTGCCAGCCCCGCTCCGCTGCCTGTCCAGTGCCCGCTGGCAGCGGGGAAACTGAGGCACGGAGTGATGGGCGGCGCTGTCCCCCGTGTGGGGGGTGCCCGGTGCGCTGTCACCCGCGCGTCCCCGTCCCCGCCGCCCCACGGACGCTGCTCCCGGGTCCAGCAGGTGGCGCCCCGCGCCCGCCGGTGGCGGCGGGCGGGGCCGGGGAT
>NW_024360387.1:0-749 GCF_014805655.1 Passer montanus | reverse complement strand
AGTCCCCCCCGCGCCCCCCGCCCACCTCAGGGTCTCTTTGATGGCCGCTTTCAGCAGGGGCAGCGCCCCCAGGAGCTCGGGCAGGGGTCGCGCCCCCCCAGCCCCGGGGGTCGCGGGGACCCCCCCGGCCGCCCGCAGCTCCTCCCGCAGCTCCCGCTGCACGCCCGGGTTCCGGCCCAGCTCGAACAGCGTGAACAGCAGCGGGATCGCCGTCTGGGGGGGGGAGAGGTGAGACCCC
Organism: Passer montanus; assembly: GCF_014805655.1. Classification (NCBI taxonomy): domain Eukaryota; kingdom Metazoa; phylum Chordata; class Aves; order Passeriformes; family Passeridae; genus Passer; species Passer montanus. The sequence goes on along the minus strand of NW_024360387.1, from coordinate 511 downwards.
CACCCCGGGACCCCCCCAAACCCCCCGGGACCCCCCTGAAACCCTCCTGCTCTAAAATCCCCTTTAACCCCCCGGGACCCCCCCCCAAACCATCCCCAGCTCGAACAGCGTGAGCAGCAGCGGGATCGCCGTCTGGGGGGGGACACAGCTGAGACCCCCACCCCGGGACCNCCCCAAACCAACCCCAGCTCGAACAGCGTGAACAGCAGCGGGATCGCCGTCTGGGGGGGGGCACGGTGAGACCCCCACCCCCGGGACCCCCCCGAGATCCCCCCGTTCCCCCCGGTGTCCACCCGGTGCTCACGGTGTCCCCGCTGTCCCCATTCCCGCCGTTCCCCTCCGGTGTCCCCCATTCCCCCGGTGTCCCCCCTGGTTCTCACGGTGTCCCCGCCACGTTTCCTCGTTCCCCCGGTGCCCCCCGGTGCCCCCGGTGTCCCCCGGTATCTCCCGCTGTCCCTGATGTCCCGGTGTCCCCCCCGGTGTCCCCGGTGTCCTCCCCGGTGTCCCGGTG
>NW_024360386.1:1104069-1137571 GCF_014805655.1 Passer montanus | reverse complement strand
TCCCTGGGGTGACTCTGGAGAGGCACCTCCCTACCGAGATGTTTGGCTGATTCTGCAGGGCAGCTGCAGGGGAAATGAGAGAAAACATTGCTCAAGTCAGGCTGGAGGAAGTAAAGACTGAGGTGAATCAGGGAGAGGATTTAAAATGCTGGGAAAAGGTCCTGAGGAATCTGGTGGATTTTCTCTTGCCTCAGAACAAACTCTGGAAATCAGGCTGTAGTTCAACACAAAGCACTGGACCCCCAACAAGAGCAGGTGGGGGAAAAAGAAAAGTTATTATATAAATAGATATAATATTTATTATATTTTATTTATTAATTTTTAAAAATACCTTTATTATATAATAAATGTAAAGTCCATAGTTAATTCTAAGTATATAAATCTCTGAAATCAAAATTCAGACCAGCAGAAAGTTGGTGCAGCTCACTCTGGAGCAAGATCAGGCTGTAGTTCAACAAAAAGCATGGATCCCCAACAAGAGCAGGTGGGGGGAAAAAAGTTATGATATAAAAAGATATAATATTTACAATATTTTATTTATTAATTTAAAAATACCTTTATTATATAATAAATGTAAAGTCCATAGTTAATTCTAAGTATATAAATCTCTGAAATCAAGCCAAAATTCAGGCCAGCAGAAAGTTGGTGCAGCTCAGTCTGGAGCAAGATCCAAACCCTCTGAGCACATTTAAGGCTCCATCACTCTGAAAAATTTAATTTTGCAGCCCTGCAGATCCAGCAGGGGATAACTGGCTGCAGCTATACAAAGGGAACAGGATGGAGCAGCAGCAGATGCAGAAGTGCAGGAGAGTCCTGAGACTGTGATGTGCTGCTGCTGCTGCTGTTGGGAAGTAGCACAACAGTTGTTTTTTGTTTTTCCAGGAACATCCACACTGATTCCATGAGTTGCTGATGCCCCAAACTGAGAGTGAAGGTTTGTGCAGGGGTCTTCTTTTCTCTTCTACACCATTTCCTCCATCACCTATTCCTAGGGCAGTCCAAAGAGCGAGCTGAGATTTATTTTCACCACCTACTTTCAGCTTGGGAGGGTTCCTGGACCTTTCTACATTTTTTTTTCCCTAAATCACCATGTATTTCTCACAGATCCATATTCTTCTCCCACTCCCACTGGCCTGTGAAGATCTTGTCCTGCCAGGCTCATCTAAGGCCTCGAGATCTGCTGTCATAAGTGATAAAGATGTTCCCAATTCCCAGGCGGAGCAGCCAGGATGGGGTTTGCAATCAGTTTTAATCACAAGTAACTGAGTTATTGCGAGCGATAAGCCCCGTCTGCAGGCAGCTGTGATGTAATGGAGATGACAGTTCAGAATTGGGTCTGAGGGTTATTTTTGGGGAAGGCAGAGAACCACAAAATTAGTCTCAGTGCAGGGGAAAGAGAGAAAGGTATGAAGAGAGTGAGTGCTGCAGGCTCTCACCACTAAGAGTTCCCTCCCTGCTGGGCAAGACAATAATCAAAATTAATTTGTGGAGGAAGGCAGGCACTCAAAGAGAAATCAAACAGGTGACCACAGCTGGCGTGAAATTTCACAGGATGGGAAAGGAAGAGGGCTGGAAGGAAAGAGCTACCAGCTGTCCCTGCCTTCCTGAGGAACAGATACCTGGATGCTGAGTGCATGAGAAACAGCCCTTTGGAGGAAGGAGAAATCTCCTGGGAGCAAACCTGATGTCTTTAAATGCATGTTCAGGTTAGTCAAGCAGTGCATGGCAAGTGATGGATATCACAGGCTCCTGCTCCCGCCTCTCTTTTCCACAGAGCACAGTCCCTGCTGCTGCTTCTCCCCTGCTCTGCTGGATCCACATCCTGGGTCCAGCCTGGAATGTTGTGCTCTGTATCTTAAAACAAAGAATTAATGGCTTCATGGTGAAATAAAGTAGGTTTAGGTGAGATGTGAGGAAGAAATGCTCTCCTGTTAGGGTGGTGAGGCCCTGGCACAGGGTGCCCAAGAAGCTGTGGCTGCCTCTGAATCCCTGGAAGTGTCCAAGGCCAGGTTGGATGGGGCTTGGAGCACCCTGGGATAGTGGAAGGTGTCCCTGCCCGTGACAGGAGGTGGAATGGGATGAGCTTTAAGGAAAGGAGCTGGTTCATGATGTCAGAAGATCTCACACAATAAATCTGATCCCATCCTCAGCTAAGGAAGGTCCCTCTGGATTTGTCCCATTTGCACACACACCAAGGGGGGTTTGGCCTCTCTCTGTCCTGCCCTTGCTGGGTCACTTCAGGCTGCTGGACCATCCATCCACAGCTCTCCCCTTGTCACAAAGGATCATGGCATGGCCCGTTCCTGCAGCCTGTGTCCTGCTGCACTGCTGGTGTGCTCCCTCCTGCCCTGTCACATCAAATCACCGCCTGCCCCTGCCTCCAGCCATCTCTAATATTCAATGAGTCAGAAAGGAGCTGAGGCCAACCTGACCTTTATCAATAAGATGATGTCACCCTGCTGAAAGAAAGTCCTGATAAAGGTAGGAGCAGGCTACCTGATCTTCCTTCCTGATCTCTGTGTCCAGAACTGCAAACCACAACAAAAGGATCTGTTCCTGATGAAAATTCAGCTACCTGTGCTGACCTCAGCCTGCTGTGCTTGGAGACAGGAACTGTCCAGGGAAGAGCAACCTGCTGCATATTCACTCCCCAGATAAATTCTTCTTTAAAGCCAGATTGGGTGAAGGTCAGTGTGAGTGGAGGAGAGGGGAAAGGTGGCCAGCACATTTCACTTAAATCATCTTTTGTTAAAAATGTACCTGGTGCATTTTTTGCCCTAAAATCCCTCGATTCTGTGCTCTTGTTGTCAGAGGGAAGGAAATCTGAGTGAACTGCTAATGTGGATTAGCTGAACTGCAGGAAAGCACAGGTTTTTTATTCAATTACAGCATCCTTACCCAGACTCATCCCAATCCCTTTGGACAGAGATTTTTTTCTCCACAGATGATAACTCTGTGTGACTGCTCCACCTGTCCACTGTATTCACCACAGGCTATTCCTTCCAAATTCCTGTGTCCAGCCCAGCTTGGGTGCTGCTCGTGCTGCTCTCCAACCAGGGACTGTCAGAAGGAAAGACACTTTTAGGAGATGTCATGCAGGACACGGGGGTTGAACCTTCACTGGGTGCACGACCTCAAATTGTTGACTCCTGCTGCACCTCCTGGTCCCATGTTTCTAAACACAGCACTGACAACCATCTGTTCTCTCTCCACACCCAGCCCACAGGCTCCCAAGATGATTCTGGCAGCAGCCTCGGTGCTGCAGGCTCTCAGGTGTGTGTGTGGCTCTCATCACTTCTCCAGGGCTGAAGATATCAGTGCACCTTGGCTTGCAAATGGACAAGGTGAATCCATCATAAAAATTACCCTGTACCTCAGCTAAGCTTTGATGAGGGATGGAGAGAGAGGGAACAAGCCAGGGCACCTGTAGGGCTGTAAAACACACCTGTCCACAGTCATTCCATCACCTGGTTGAACTTCATAACCTGAACTCTGGCATTTCTAATCTTTCAGAAGGGCTTTGCCTTCTTCAAACTCTCTTGTGTCTCACCAGTGAAAATATCCATATCCATGGACCAGCTCTGTCCATAGCAGACAAGATTCCCACTGATTGTTTTTGCTGCTGGAGGGCAGCAAAATATTTCTGAATCATCTGCCTGCCTAAATTTCCTTAGATTAGCTTAGTAATATCCCATAATAGAGTGGGGTTTTCTTGAATGAGAAGAGAAGAGAAGAGAAGAGAAGAGAAGAGAAGAGAAGAATGATGAAGGAGGTGCTGTGCCATGGACAAGGTCATACAGGAATGACAGCAGATCACATTCCCTTTGCACTGTGACTCTGCTTCTGGGGCCTTACATGGTCCTGTAGAATTGAATTCTGGCACAGAAAATACTCTTTTTTAGAGTTAAATGCTTTTCCTTTCCTGATCTGCCCCTAATTCGGAGAGGCAAAATCAGCTTCGTAGCACAACCACAGAGCAGTGAGGTTTGATTGCCCTCAAACCTCCAAGAACCTGAGAAAATTTTGAAGTTTTCAAATTCTTCATAACATAATTCAGGAAATGTGAAAAATGAGTGTGGAAAAACTTCTTCAGGAGCCTTGAAGCTGATCCAGAAAAGATTCCAGAGAGCTGCCCTCCTGAAAAGCCAGGACAAAGTCCCAAGTTCTTCACCATTTATTCATAGAATAGTTGGGGGTCTAACCATTAACCAAGTATATAGCCAAGTCCATCACTAAACCAGGTCCCTAAGCACCACATCTACACATTTTTTGAACTCTTCCTGGCATGGTAATTCCCCCATAAATCTTCTAGAGGAATAAATCCTCTGGAGGAGACAGGAAATCAAGCACTGAGAACATCACCCACACTCTGGGTCTACCCAACCCAGAATAAGGTGAAACACTGGATAATGCAGATATTTTTATATCCTCTAGAGAACAAAATCATAATTATCCCTGAAGTATCTTTGTATTTACTAGGAATCCCATGAATATTTTCCCATGAAGTTGTTTAACATTTTTCCATTGAGTAAACTTCCAGCATTTGCAGTATCCCTAGGCAAGGGGGGATTATCTCTTGATTACCTTCACCTTGTGTGAAGCAAGTCCTTTGTTCTGACCTGCTATCATCTCAAGCACCATTTTTTTTTGTCTTTTCAAAGGAACAAAAAACAATAGTTGCTCTCTTTCATCCTCTTCATGCCACTCATAATCTGATAGACTATTATCATACTCTGCTTCTGTCATCTCTTATTCAGATGAAATATTCCTGGAGTACTTCATTGTTCTGTACCTTTGATCACTCTATTGCCCTTCTACACATCTTTCCCAGTTCTGCTGCATCCTTTCTGTGGGTGGAACAGCAGAGCTGCTCAAAACATTCTCGAGGCAGACACGCACTGAATTCACACAGGGGTGTAATAATGGCTTCTATTTTGATCTCCATTCCTTTGCTATTAATTCTTAACATTCAATTTGCTTTTTGTCACCGCCATTGAGCACGGAGGTGACATATTCATAGAACTGCTCATTATAAACACCAACTCACTCCTGAGTAAGTAATAGCCCATTCAAAGCTCATCACTGTAGGTAAAGTTAGGATTGCTTTCTTTTCCCCGTGTGCACCACCCTGCACTTATTTCCCTCGAATTTCAGCTGCTCTTTAGTCACAGAATCACTCGGCAGTGTGACGTCCCTCTGCAAGCCTCTCACATCATCCCTCATTGTTACTGCCTCTCGAGGCATCAGCAGAGGATTTCTGTCACCTCATTACATCACTCAGCACCGGCACACCTGAGTTATGTCCCCCTTGGAGCTCCTGCTCCCCTTTCCAAGCTGCTGGCCAGGTTCTGCTGTGAGCAGCAGCAATGCACACCCTTGCAGAGACAACACTTCTGTGCTCTTTGCTTCTCCAGGCCCTTGGGCACAGGCTGGTAGCCCTGGCACGAAGGTGGCTCTGCCTTTATCTGTGGGATGGGTGCTGCATTCAGAGCGGGCTGGATAGTGTTTGGTTTGAAAAGTTTGGATAGTGTTTTGGTTTGAAAAGAAAACTGCTAAGGAAGGTAGGAGCCTCTTATGAAATGGAAAATGTAAACCCTTTCTCTCTGAATTATTGTGATTTTGAAACTAAGAGGCTCTCAGGTAGATAGGGGAACGGGAATAACAGTTCTTTGCTAGGAAAATTAAAATACAAATGCAACAGTACAAACAAGAAAACAAACGACAGGCAGAGTGAGAGCAGGAGCTGAGCCCTGTGGGTCAGGGTGGTGGCACAGTCCCATCCCATGGGGGCTCAGCCCTCCTGCAGTGCCAGCTGTGCTTCTGCTGGAGCAGGGATCCTGCACAAGGCTGCAGTTTTCCTCTGCAGCTCCAGGGCTGCTGGAGATGGGCCTGCTCTCCCTCTGGGAATGCAGGGCAGGGGAAAGCTGCTCCTCTGGGAATGCAGGGGGCAAAGGCTGCTGTGCTGTTCCAGGCTCAGATTGGATCCAGGTAGGAATGCTTGGCTCCTGCCCTGGGCGGAGCATCTCCCATGGGATGCTGGAATTGGATCAGCCCTGCAGGGACACTCAGTGGCCATGGAGAGCAGAGATCTGCTGGAGGGAGGATTGGCTGTGGGAGAGGTAAAGAAAACTGCCCCATGGACAGAGAGAACTGCCCCAGCTCTGACAGATGGGGACAGAACACTCACCCAGCTAAACCTGACAGAGACAGGCTGTGGAACAGAAGCCTCTGTGTGTGGGTTTTTCTCTGGATCTTTTATCCTGAGTTTTACGGGAGCGCGCGACTTCGCGTGTGGCCTCCCTCGGAATTTATTCCCCGGCTTTTTGATCACAGTAATAATCCCACTGTTTAAAAGGAGCCTTCCCCTTTAAATTCCCCAGTGCCAAGAAATGAACTTTGAAATATGAAGGTTAGCAAAGACTTTGGGAACAACTTTGAAAGCAGCTAAGCTGTGAGCGATCTCCGCATCCTTTAATCAGATGCTCGGCTTTGCAGCTCCAGCCATCTTCACGGATTAACTCCCATGAACTTCCTGAACTGCTTTTATGGAAAAGCACATCAAACAGATGACTCTGCCAAGGAGGAATTAATCAATTAAGTAGAAGCAGGGAGGCCTAGTCTCTGCTGAGAAACTGCTCCATGGACACCTTCCCCCTGCCCACCTCCTTCCTTCCGCCTTGCTCCAAAACTTGTTTTATTTATATTAGGTGGAGACTGAATTTTTGATTTTTAGAATTTTAGTTTCACCACACACACAGAGCTTCCCTTCCTGCCATATTTTTTTGAGATAAATATGTTTTTTCTAATGTGCAACTGTGAAATTTTAGGGCCCAGCAGCCTTCAGCTGTCGGAATATTCCTGGTGTGCATTTCCCAGTAAGGCAGGCTGAACCATCCTGCACTGTCCTGCATGATGACCATTGTGGTGGAGCATGACTGCATGTCCAAGAGAAGATATTTGGGATCTGTCATTTCCAGAGCTGTCCCAGAGGCCAGCTGAGTGCCCCAGCAAATCAGTTCTCTGCTTCTGCCTGGCCTTGGGTGAGTTGTGCAGGCTTGGATCCAATGTCCAGTTTTGAGCACGTAACAGGTATCTGGCCCAAGCTGGTTTTCCAAGGGCTTCCTAGTGTCCATGGAGAGAGAGAGGGAGGAGTTTCCAAGGAGAAAATTACCCTTTCCTGAAATAGATGTGGATCAGGTGTCCACTAGAGATGTGATGGAAGAAACCCAGGTATCTTGAGGCCTACAGGGAAACAAGGAATGCAGGCTCAGATGTCCCTTTCCCCCCCAAATCAGGTTTCTTGTAACTTAAAAAGGGATCTTTCATGACAGCAAGAGTTATGGAATTATGGTCATGCTGCAGTTGGCATTTAAGGGAAGTTCCTCCCATCTGCTCACTCTCGAGAGTGGAAAATTCCTGATGTTAAAGTTTTTTGTAAAGGGCAAAAAATTCGATTTTTTATTTCTGAGAAGATGAATTCTGAGCTGCCATGTCAGCCTTCACAGCCACATGGACAACAAGCATGGAGATGCTCTGAAGAAAATTGGGTTTGTGGCCTCTGGAAAAGCAGTTCTGCATTTCTCCTGCTGTTTGCAGCGACCTCCTCCCAGGAAAAAATCTATTCCCAGCTTCAGGAGTACTTGGAGCCCAAGTCACAGCTTTTATTAACAGGAGGGCTGGAGTTTCTCTTGCCGAAGTGAGATGATTTCTACATTTCCTCTCAGAAACAATCCTTGTGAGCGTGTCTAGGATTGACTGTGGTATAAGGTCATTCTCTCCCCTGTCACATTCACTCCATCAGATCAAGTGAGCAGGAGGCAAATTAACACTTCTGTTTCTGGTCCTGAAGGGAGCCTGATCTACAGGAAAGGGTGAGTTTTAACTCTAATTTCCACCCTAAACCAATTCCTGGGCTATTTAGCCTCATTTTCACTGATGTTAGCACTGTCATTTTATTAAGTACCTCTTCATCCTCCCTGGTGCTTATTTAGAAAAGTGCTTTAATACGTGGAAAACATCTACTATTTTTCAGCTTATTTCCAGCTGGGAAGGTGTTTGAAGTGTGGCTGTGCAGGGTTCAGGTGGCAGGGAGAGAGAAATGTGTCAAAAGAACCAGTTAACATCAAAACTCCTTCACACAGAGATCCCTCCTTCTTTCCAGAGGCTACTCCATCAGGTTCTGTGGGATACCTCTTATTTCTGGATACCACAAGAACACCAGTGGTCTAATAATTCCTGCACAGCTCCTTTCCTGCTGTCACCCATCTGGCTCCATGGATGATTCATGCTTTTGGTTATAGTTTGGGATAAAACTCCAGTTTTTCACAGAAACATTAAATCATACATTGGTTTGGGTAGAAAGGGACCTTAAAGACCATCCAGTGCCAACCCCCTGCCATGGGCAGGGACACCTCCCACTATTCCAGGTTGCTCCAAGCCTGGATACAGCTTGTCAGAGTAATCTGCTCCAGTGTTCAATCACCTTCACAAAAAAAAATTTAAAGAAAAACAAACAAACAAAAAACCCCAAACAAACAAACAAACAAACAAACAAACAAAAAAACCCCAAACCAACCCCCCCACAAAAAAACCCACAAAAAACAACCCCCCCAAAAAAAAAACAAAAAAAAAACCCAAAAAAATCCCACCAAAAATATTTTCTATTTTCTTATTCTTTTCAATAGATTTTCTTTATTTGTATTTATATGTCCAGTATGTCCATGCCTCTCTTGTGCTGGGAAGAACTCCACACTGGCCTCAGCAGAGGGGAAGGATCATTCCCCTCAACAAGCTGTCAATCCTCTTCCTTAAAAAAAAAAATGTCCTTCTGCTCTGAAAAACCCAAGACCCAAAAGCAAATCTGTGCTGTCTGTTTGAGAGCTGCAGCACACAGCTGAGCACTTTCAGTGCCCAGCACACTCAGTCCTCAGCTAAGATATTTTTGTCATGGGGAATTCCAATAAAGTCAGAGGATCTGCAACATTTTTAAAGTTTATCAAGATCACTTTTGCAGCAGTAAGCAGCATTGAAATGGCTGGGGAAGAAATAAAAGGGAGAGGAAAAGGCATTTTTATTTTGGGACTGAAAGTTAAGACCCTACAGATTGTACCATTTCCTGACTTTAATGAGCAGGGTATCTTGATCCAATCTTTTTCACTGCATTTTTGTCCCCCAGTCACAGAATTTTTTTTTATTTTAAAGGACACAAACCTGCAAATATTTTACCCAGCTCTTCTTGAGCCTTCTGGAAAATGATAGGCCAGTTTTGGAGAGGATTGCAGGGAGTAACTGGCAAAAAGAGTGGGCCTGTGGTTTGTATTTGCATGTTCATTTAGATAAAAAAGAGGAAGTGGCTGATCACAGACAGGCAGCTCTGAAGATTTCAGTGCCCCTTCATTTCCTGACCCTCAAAATGTTGTTAACAGGATACACTCTGTCTGCAGGAAAAAAACCCTCTTATTTTCGGCTTAATTACAGTATTAGCAGTTGGATCCCAATACTGATTATTGGTCTAGTTGTACTAACAGTGCAAAGCAGCACAGAAAACAGCATTAGTAATGAAATCAAAAGCATTATGTGAAATACCTGTCCCTGCAGCTTTCACCACCCTGTTTCCACAGGTGCTGGTGGTGTAAGGATGCACTGCTGCCTAAAACTGATCCCATCACTGCTGGCAAAACACAGGAGAACACCTTGAAATTGTCTGTGCTGGACCAGTTGTGGCACTAAAATTGAACCCAGAAGTGTCTCAAAAGCAACATTTGTTCTCCTGGAAAAAAAAACAAACAAAAAAACCCAAAACAAAACAAAACACTCTCCTCTTTGAGCAGCCCCAAAAAAACCCCAAAAAAACACAACCCCCCCCAAAAAAAAAAAACAAAACAACTCTCCTCTTTGAGCAGTTCCTCTGCATCATCACCATTCCTTGCTCCACACTGCCTTGGGGGAAGCTCAGCTTTCCCCTCAATGGGGCTGAGGAGAGCAGATGACAGAGGAAGGGGGGTGAAGGCTCCCATGAGACAGCCAGCTGCATTCCTCGTGGCTGGAATTCCAGGGGTGGGATCCAGCTTCCCACGCAGCCAGCAAATGCCACCTGAGATGTCCCAGCGTGTCCCACCTGGGCTGCCCTTCCAGCCCAGCAGGGCTCAGCTCTCCAGCTGGGCCTGTGCCATGTCCCCCACCCTCAGGGCATCTCAGGTGACACTTGGTGATGCATTTAGAAAAGTGCTTCACCACTCTGTGACCTCCAGGCCAGGTGAGCTGTCTGGCATCCACTGCTTTTCCAAACACAGGCAGGAAGCAGAGGAGATGTCTGGGGCTGTTGTCTCCAAGCTGTTTCCAAAGTCAGAAATGGAAAAAAAAGAAAGAATATTTCTTGGTAACTGCTGGGCTCAGGGACCTGTTTGTCTTGGTTTCATGAGAACATAATTGAAAGCCAGGCTGTTTTTCACTTCATTCTGCATTTGGGTTCATCCCTTCAGCCATAACTTCCCACAGCCCCTTTTAATGATGAGCACAAAAGCCTGCTTTTCAAAGAACATCTTTTCCTGTGGTTTTGGCCCCGCTCCTACAGAGAGAAGCCTCAGAGTAGTACAAAACAAACACATCGGGCTCTGCCACGTGGGAACTGCCTCCTCCTGATCTCTTCCTTAGTTTGAGAATTTCTCAAGCCTCTTTTCACTCTCGGATGTGTTACAGAAGAGCAGGGTGGAGGATCAGTGTTTCTTCCCTGCTCTAGAGCCCAGGGGTTGCCCTGTGGAGGTCCATCCAAGGAGATGTCTCCCTGGAACGTGAAGTTGAGGGCTGCTGCCAAAGCACAACCTGCAGATATTTATCTGTGGAGATGTTACCTCCTAATGATACCCCCCAGCACTCCTCTCTGAGCTGGTGGATGCTCTCTAATCCTTTCCATGCCATCCCTTTCCTGACCCAGGGATTGCTACCACTCCTACTTGGTGTTTTTTAAGCAGTCTGGATCCTCCAAAGAGCTGCAAGGCTGTTCTCATTTTCAGATATTGGGGTTTTTTTTGGTTCTGATCTTGCCCCTGACTGTTTCACAGCTTCCCTCCAGGCAGGAAAACAGGAAAGTCCACTTTGTTCCAAGTACCTGGGATAAACTTGGTGTTGAAAAATAAAACCACACCAAGAACACAGCCACAGCCCTTCTGTGTCTGACCCCAGAGTGAAATATGGCTTTTCTGAGTCCACAAATCTTCCTGTGCCTTGCAAATAAACGTGACAGTGAGCCCTCCTTCATGTCTTCAGTCTGATATAAGGTGCTGGTCTGGTGGCTGCTGAAACTCTCACCTGGCCTCTCCACCACAGCCTATTTAAACCTGAGATGAGGAATCCTTCCTACACTTGCAAGGCTTAGATTTTATCTAGAGAAAAATCTAATTTTAGCATGTTTTCCAAATCACAGCCTGGGGAAGGTGTTGGTGATGGTGTTACTGGTCAGAGCATTTGCACACTCAGTGGAGAAGGTCAGAATTGGGGAGAAGTGCAGAAAAAATCACACCAAATCTTATTTTCAGGTGGATCCTCTGCCCTGCTGCTTTCTGTGTTGGGACATTTGGTCTGCAGCAGGCAGGGAAGGGCCCTGGTGGGTGTGGTATGGTTTGGGTCACCCTGGTGAGACCTTTCTTAAAGAATTCACTGGTCAGGAAGTGAACAGCAGCTGGGAGGTCCCGGGGAGCTGCAGGGAAGGGAAAGAGCCTACAGAGCAAAAAATTGGGAGTAAATTGGTGCTGAGAGATGGGAATTGTGGGAACTCAGCTCCCTCCCTGACCTGACCTGACTGCAGCTTGGTGAGGCATCATTATAGGGACAAAAAGCATCACTTTAACATTCATTTTTTTGCCTCATCTTGAATCTTAGAGAAAATTTTGCTGTTTTTCACCTCCAGGGTATTGCATGTGAGCAATGTACCTCTGCCTGCTGATTCAGAGTCCTCTTCCAGACCCACGTCTCTTTCCTGCCTCTTTATATCCTAAATTTCACCTCAGCAGTGGTGGGGTCTACCAGGCAGATTTGATGGGGATGGATTAGGGACTGATGGGCTTTATTCAATGATGAATGAACACCTCTCTACCCTTGACTTCCAGTGTAAATGTGACCCAGACACAGTCCTGGAGAAAGGACTGGTGCATTTGGTTAATTTTTGCTTTCTTCCTTGCTTGTTCCTTATTCTGACAAGAAAAAAGAAGGGAACAGCAGAGGGGCTGCTCAATTCCTCATCTGACAGTACCCCTGGAAGGTCAAAGGAACACCAAATTGTGATGAGACTGGCACATTTTTAATTCTCTCTCATTACAGCCTCTGTTAAACTACATTACAATAATTGCTTTAGTTCTGCTATGGTATTTTCAGGTCTCTTAATGCAGCTGTCAGCTCAGTGTGCCGGGAACTAACACCAGAAAAAAAAATCAGAATTTAAAAAAAAAAAAAAGGAAAGGAGAAGAAACACACAAATTAAATGAAAGCCTGGTAGACTAAAAAAGGGGGGCCAGGACTGGGCCAAATTTGGGATAAGAGCAAATCTGGGATCTGAGCAGCTGGGGGTGCTCTTGTGGGACCTCTGTGAGCTGGAGACAAGGTTTGGATTCTCACATCTCACCACAGGGTTTGAACAAACCCTGGGCATAGAAATGGCAGAGTTTTGCACTCTGCAAGGTCTGGCATGATGGGAAGAGGATGCTGAAGAGGCATTTTATATCCTGGATTTGCTTGAGAGGTTTTGAAGCACCCCTCCATATGGGGCACTCATTCCAACAGCCCTCTCCTTGGGGCACGAATCTGGGACTAACTCAGCTCTGTGGATTCACTGCAGGACTGACATTTGCTCACAGCACATGGACCATGGAGAGGGAGGATTCAGCATCCACACCGAGGTGTTTGCTCAGCTCAGGAGCCCTCCCAGGAGTTGTGCTCTCTGTGGTTTCAGCTTTCATAGAATTATAGAACCATGGGAGTCGAAAGGGACCCAGAAGGATCATTGAGTCCTGGCTCTGTAAAACCCCCCAAAAATCCCATCCTATACCTGCAAGTGTTGTTCAAACTCTTCTTGAGCTCTGTCAGGCTTGGGGCTGTGACCATTTCCTGTTGAAGAACCTTTTCCTGACACCCAAACACTCCCTGGCACAGCTCCATGCCATGGTCCTTTTTGCAGCCACCCCTGGATTATTTGTTGCCATTCTCAGACAAGGGAACCAGCTGTGCCTGAGCTCTCCTGGCCATCCCACAGTCAGCTTTGCATCCCAAACCCTCGTGTTCCTCCACATCTGCAGCACCATCTGCACCCCAGCCCCAGAGATCAGCAGCTCCTCATGCAAACCCTCCCTCCCACCACAAGAGAGACCTCCCCACCCTCAGAAATGCTGCCCCAAACCACTGCCTGCTTCAGAAAACCATAAACACTCACTTTAAAGAACAGACACCCCTTCCCTCCCCACATGTGCACTCCAAAAACAATCCCACCACAGAAACATCCCCTTTCTCAACCCCACAGCCTTCCACACATGCTGTCACACTTTCTCCATTCCTACAGCCATCCCACATTCATTAATACCTCCATAGGAATTTTCAACTGTGTGGAGAATTGTTCATAATTAGTTAACAGGAAAGAAAAATAAAGTCTCCTAAGCTGTCAGCAATCCTCCAGAAAACCAGCAACAGATCTGAGCACCATTTGGTCTAATTAGTCTTGATATTTCACACAACATATTTCTCAATTTTTGGTGGAGAAGAGGATAAAAAAATCCTCTGAGGAGAACAACAGGAGTATTTTTATAGAGGGATTCAGTGGCAAAACCAAAGGGAACTCTTAATCAACAAATGTGCATTTATATTCCTTTACTGAATCTTTCACAACAGTTGCTTCTTCTTCTGTTTCTATGGGCATGTGCAGGACTGGGGTGGGGCCAATCTGCAGCTGACATGGATCAAAATAGTTCTTTTGTCAGTATATCCTTAATTTCTCTCCTGTGGTGAGGTTGAAAGCCATTGGTACTGCAGGAGGGTGGGGTCTGTTGGTGGAAGGATGCTGAGATTTACAGCAGAGGATCCAAGAGCATCATTCCCACCTCACACCTTCATGGATATCCACAAGAATATCCATGGATATTTCCAGCTCATACCTTCATGGATATCCACATGGATATCTGTGGATATTTCCACCTCAACACCTGCATGGATATCCACATGAATATCTGTGGATATTTCCAGCTCACACCTTCATGGATATCCACATGAATATCTGTGGATATTTCCACCTCAACACCTGCATGGATATCCACATGAATATCCGTGGGTATTTCCAGCTCACTTCTTTATGGATATCCACATGAATATCCGTGGATATTTCCACCTCACTTCTTTATGGACATCCACATGAATATCCATGGGTATTTCCACCTCACACCTTTGTGGATATCCACATGAATATCTGTGGATATTTCCACCTCAATACCTTCATGGATATCCACATGAACATCCATGGATATTTCACCTTACAGGTTCAAGACTGCACCGAGAGTTGGGCTCTGCTGTCCCATCTCTACAAGTGTCCAAGGCCAAGTTGGACAGAGCTTGGAGTAAAACCTGGTTTGGTGGGAGGTGTCCCTGCCCATGGGTTTGGAACAAGATGATCTTTAATGCCCCTTCCACCTCACAGCTTTCTATAATTCCCTGATTTTGAGCCTCAGGACAAAATTACACAGAACAAGTGAAATCTGCCTCCACTGAGAGGTGCTTTTCAATCCACACATGGCATCTCCAGGGTTCCTCACATTCTTGGGTGGACAGCCAGATTTTGAGGTGACCCCCTCAAAGTGACCATGGTGGTGGTGTCCCATGGAGCAAATTGTGCATGAGGTGTGCAGGAGAAGAGTGTCCTTGTGCCCTCTGCAGTCAGTAGGAAGAAGATGGGTGTTGTATCTTTGCCTGAGAGGCTTTTAACTTCAAAATTATAATAATTTGGAGGGAGGGAGGTTAAATTTTCCATTTCACAAGAGACTCCTGCCTTCCTTAGCAAACACCTGTCTTTTCAAACCTAGGCATGTCACCATGTGAGGCATCCAAGAGGGAGGCAGGACTGCAGGTGCCAGTCTCAGCAGTGATTAGGGAAGGAGTCTGGCCAGTCACCCAGGGATACAACAGAGAATCTGCCTCTGAGCATGTCACCCTCAGTGATCTCTATCAGGAGAGACAGTTGGTGTGGGCACTGAAATTTCATGTGGTTCATCTCTCATCTGCTTCTCGTTGCTTGAACGACAGCTTTAACTGCACTGGTGATCTCAGCTCGACCCCAGCTGCCTGCAGGGAGCCAGGACACTCAGCTCAGGTGCACATTTGTAGATTAAAGATTCTCCAGAGGGGAGGGGAGTTTAGCTGGGTAAACAAAGACATTCAATGGCATTTGTAGTTAAGGATGGATTTATAAACAGGCCAACGTGTGAGCTCATGAAGATCTCAGCATCAGTATCAATGACTAACCCAGGGCTCACAAAATCCTCTAGTTAGGGTGAGATAAAGTACCTTTTGGTGGCTTTAGGATTTTGTTGGATTTAGCAGGGGAATGGAAACCCAAATCCCACGGAGACCAGTTCTTCACAGACCCCAAAACTCGGGAGTTTTTATGGTCTGGTTGGCAAGGTGGTGTTAGGGGTCATAGGTTGGACTTGATGATCTCAAAGCTCTTTTCCAACCTAATTCTGTGATTCTGTGATAGGAGATGCTAAATTTTGGGTGGAAATGTCCATTTGAGATGATCCCAGGACTCTCTGTGCAAGACAGAGCACAGTGGAAGGTGAGAGCCCAGTGAGCTGCAGATCCCAGGTTCTACAAACCTTGGCCATAGGAATGGGATGGATGGCATGGGAAATTAATTCCCAGAAACATGTGGGGCATCCCATGTATCCTGCTGATAAACATCCTTGGATAAACAACAATTCTGATGAACTCTCAGCTAACAAACTTAAAAATTTCACCCCCTCACAAAAAACCCTCTGTAGGAAGTCCAACATCACCTATTCTAAGGACTTGGAAAGTATTTACATTATACTCCCAAAATATTTTAATTGATTTTTTGTTGTTTTTCACAAAAAAAAAAAAAATCAAACTCTGCTGTTAATTGATCCCTTGGCAGCTCCAGAAAAACTCTGGCATTGTTTATGCAGAATTTTGTCAGCTTTAGGAGAAAATCAGTCCTGGGATGAGGACTTTTACTCTGCAGTGTTAGGACTGAAAGAAACAAGAGTCAGTGAGTAAAGGATGGGCATCTTTGGCATAAATACTGAAAAATAAAGCTTTCCCACCCTAGAGGGATGGGAGGGCACAGAGACTTTGAAAACAGAAGTAATATGAATTTCTTTCTTCACACAGAGCCACTGAGGCCCAGGGATGAGAAGCCAGGACATTTCCCAGCACTGAAGAGCAATTGAGGTGTTGTCCCATCTCCTGGGACATCTCCCATGTCTAGGATTTAACATGATGGATTATGGAATCAGTCTGGCCCCCAGACTAGGAATATTAATTTTTCAAAGTATTTTCAGTCCTATTTTTGAGCTTATTTCAGTAGTTAGGAGTAAAGGTGATCACTTACAGGTATGGTTGAGGTATTTAGTTTTTAAAATCTCTTCTTTAAGCTCTTAAGGCTCATTATAACCTCAGGAATTCAGTCTTCTGGTAGACTAATAACCATTAGATCAAGAAGCAGGGTCACAGAGCAAATGGTGGGGACAAATGTAAAGATTTCCCCATTCAGCCATTAATACAGGAGCGCAAAAGCTGATTTTATTCATTTATTTTACATTTATGGTACAGAGGAAGGAGGAGAGGGGTTTTATTGAAGCAGGAAGAGACATGAAGGGGAAGATATTTAGCATCTGGATTGGAACCTGTCTGCAAGTTTAACAGCTGTTTTTACCAAATGGGAGCAAACCTCCCCCAAAACCAACGAGCCGTGGTGCGTACAGCGCTAAATCTTCAAGGGGAAAAAAAGGAAAAGGAGATTTAAACTGCCCTGCTGTCTCCATCAGCGATCCTGCAGGGAATTTTGAGGTTAATGTGGGTCCTGGCTGTCCACCTGACCCAGCCTCCCTGCTCCCCTGAGCTGGGTATGGAAATCTTTTCCGTTTGCTGTCTTCAAGTAGGGAACAGCTCAGCCAGGGAGCGGTAATGGAGCCCAGCAGGGAGCAGCTGTGTTCATCTGTTGCTTTGTGGATGAAAAATGTTGCCTAAAATACCCAGAAGAAACCAAATCCCTGCTCTCTGCAAGCCCTTCGTGAGCCCCAGTGCTTGGTATCCGTGAGGAAACCTTTTACCCTCCACAGGAGAAGAGCCTGAGGATGTGAGAGGAGAGGTGGAGCAGTAAAAAATACAGAATTCTTATCCCTGGCTGGAGGTATCACCCACAAATCCATCCCCATGGCTCACTCCCTCCTCCTCCACAAAAGCCAAAGTTTATTTTACATTTATGGAACAGAGGAAGGAGGAGAGGGGTTTTATTGAAGCAGGAAGAGACATGAAGGGGAAGATATTTAGCATCTGGATTGGAACCTGTCTGCAAGTTTAACAGCTGTTTTTACCAAATGGGAGCAAACCTCCCCCAAAACCAACGAGCCGTGGTGCGTACAGCGCTAAATCTTCAAGGGGAAAAAAAGGAAAAGGAGATTTAAACTGCCCTGCTGTCTCCATCAGCGATCCTGCAGGGAATTTTGAGGTTAATGTGGGTCCTGGCTGTCCACCTGACCCAGCCTCCCTGCTCCCCTGAGCTGGGTATGGAAATCTTTTCCGTTTGCTGTCTTCAAGTAGGGAACAGCTCAGCCAGGGAGCGGTAATGGAGCCCAGCAGGGAGCAGCTGTGTTCATCTGTTGCTTTGTGGATGAAAAATGTTGCCTGAAATACCCAGAAGAAACCAAATCCCTGCTCTCTGCAAGGCCTTCGTGAGCCTGAGTGCTTGGTATCCGTGAGGAAACCTTTCACCCTCCACAGGAGAAGAGCCTGAGGATGTGAGAGGAGAGGTGGAGCAGTAAAAAATACAGAATTCTTATCCCTGGCTGGAGGTATCACCCACAAATCCATCCCCATGGCTCACTCCCTCCTCCTCCACAAAAGCCAAAGGTGTCCCTAAGCATCCTCTGGAGTTGATGTCCAGTACCAGAGCTGCAAATGACACCAGGAGGGACAAGGTTTGGCATTCTCTAGGGGTAGATTTTGGCCTTGCTGCATTTGGTCCTGTATGGCTCAGGGCCATGAAAGAACTGATGGACTGAAGGTAGGCAGTGGTGCCTCATTTTGCACACATTTTTGGAGCAGTCATAAAACCCAAACTCATAAAACCCAAACTGCTTCCCAGGGCTCCATGCAGCTCCAAGGCAGCTTCCCCCATCATCAGCTCTGAGGCTTTACCAGCACATGCTCCTTCATGGAATGGGTTGGGCAGTCATGGAACCTGGGCTGAACCTCCTTGGAATTCCTCCTTTGCAGCCTCAAAAGCAACAGGTGCTTGGGAAGATCCCCAGAGGCTTTGATCTGTCTTTGTGGGATCTTCTGTGCACAGCTCTGGGTGTGGAGGGAGTCTGACCAGACAAAGAAAACTCTTCACTCTATTTCACACCTACTTCTAGGATTCATATTCCTTCCTTCCTTCTTCCTTCCTTAATATCCCTCTTCTTCCTTCCTTCCTTCCTTCCTTCCTCCCTTTCCTCCCTTTCCTCCCTTTCCTCCCTTTCCTCCCTTTCCTTCCTTCCAGGGACCCTGTGGGATGACTGACTCCAGCTCCTGGCCCTGCACAGGACCATCCCCACCTTGTGCCTGAGGATATTTTCTTTTCTCTTTTCCAATCACCAATTCCCACTTTTCCCTGTCCCTCTCACACCCCCATGATGCTCCCTGCAGAGGATGTGCAGACACTCAGGACACACCAGCCTTGTTCCCAGCCAAGGATTTATCTGCTGCCAGAGCTCTCTGCTCCAGGATCCTCCCACATCCCTGCCACCTCCTCCCCGTGCAGGAGGAGCAGGACCCAGTGGTTTATGACCCTTGTCACCAGCAGATTAATGAAAGCTGGGAGGACAGAGGGGGTCACAGCACGTGAACCACGACCAGACCCCACCACCACCCACCCCTCTGGCACAGGGATGATTTCTGCCTCAATCTCCCACCCTGACAAGCTGCAGGACAAATGGTGAGCTCTGGTGATAAAAGGGAGCCTGATCATTAAACACAGGGCTGGGATGAGCTGGGTCACATCCCTGGGATGATGCTGTAGTATGGGGAAGGCTGGATAAGATTTTGGGCTTTCCACACCTCATTGTTTTGTCTAGCACAGCCTGGCTTTGTTTTGCAGCTCCCTTTGACATAATCTTCGAAAATACATCTGAATTTCCTTCCTAGACAAGTATCATCCATTTTCTTTCCTTGTGCCATCTGAGATGCTCCAGGCTAGCAGATGTGACACAGACTGAGGCTCCCAAACCTTGTGAAAATTGTGCTGGGGCCAGGTAGGGAATGGGATGTCTAAAATGACACCTATTTGCAGACAACCCACGGGCCTGGCTTCTTCCAGGCTCAGCAGCAGCCAAGTAAACTCTTCCTCATGCCTGGAAACATTCCCACCATTTGATTTGCACAATATTCCTTCAAATTACACAGTTCCTGGCAGGAGGAAGGTCTGAAGTCACCCCCAAAAGTCGTGACAGGTTTATTCACTGAAAGAGTGCCACCACCATGGGTTTATTCAAGATTTCCTGCCAGTAGGCAAATAAAAATGTCAGAGAGCAAGAAGTTATTTTAAATAGCTGAGGTTCTTAGTGAGATGAAAATTGATATTATTAATATGGGATGAAGTCACTTTTGTCTAGGATCCCAACTCTAATTTCTGTGGCATTGCCTGCACCTCATGATGGCATTTTTAGAATTAAAATTTTCCCCCCAAAAAAAAATCTGTGCTGTGACTTAGCGGAAAAGTGGAGAGAGAGGAAGAAAAACTTCAACATTTGGGGATTTGTTTTGGTGAAGCTATGCAGGTTTGAGTTTCCCTTGGAAATGTGCAATTTATTATCTCTGTCCCAGCTGTTGTCTGTCTGGAAAGCTGAGAAGGAATTTGGATGTCTTGCACCTGGGGAGCAGGTGGATTTTGGGCAGGACATTGATTGGACTGAGGTGCTCCTGAGATCCAGCCCAGTCTCCCAGGAGCAGCTGATCACACGCTCCAAGACTGAATTTTCACCGGAGATGGAAGCAGGAGAGGGACTGGGAAATGAGGAATTGCAAGAGAGATAAGAAGAGGAGGAGGGTAAAAAACAATCCCCAAAGACGTTTCCAAAATGAACATCTGTTAGGAGGGAGTGTGGGAGATAAAATAATAATAATAACAACAACAGCAGCATAAACAACTCGACTCTCCTACCTGCTTCTGAATCCCTCCTTTTCTCCCTCTTGCAGGAATAACTTGGCTGAGGATCTGCTCCCTGCCACGTCCCAAGCTCTCTGTCAGGAAGGGAAAGTTTCCTGGTGGCTCAGAGTTTTGCAGAGCACATCCCAGGTGTCAGATGCAAGAGGAAAGTTGAAAGAGAGAAAAAATTTGTTCAGCGGAGCATCAAAAGCAAATATTCCTTTGGCACTGTCATTGATTCCACACCTTCCCCCAGAAGTTCCTCGCCGTTATTCAAATCACTTTATCCCGTTAATCCACAAAAGGCAGGTGAGATTAGGCTGGGCTGGCAGAGAATTGCAAATATATTATTGGGATACTTTCTGTGGAGACAAATAGGCCTTAAAGCGCCTTAATGCCTGATGCCAGAACGCCGTGCTTAATTAAGCAGCTACAGGGGCCATTTACAAATGTGATTTCTGCATTGATTATCTATAACTCTCCCCGCAGCCCCTATTAACAGCCTCCTGTGGAGAGGATTGTTTCCCATAAGTGGCTCATCCAGGGAGATGGGGTGGCTGCCTTTGTCAGGCGTCCTGTTCCAAACGATCAGCCTGAAAATATTGACTAATCAGCAACAAATGTGGATGGGGCAGAGGAGGAGGGATAAATCTCCTCGGGGGCTCGTGGGGGGAGGACAACAGTGATGAATCTGCAGATTAAAAGGCTGTTGAGTTATCATTAGGAAAGGATAGGATGTGTAAAAGTGTTCTAGGCCAGATCCCAAAGCTTGTCCTGTGTGTTTGTGCAGAAGGCTGGGTAAAAACCTTGCCCAAGGTAAGAGGGAGAGATTTGGGTGCCCTGTTGAGGTGGTCACTCAATAAAGTGTCCAGGGGGAACTGTCAGACCCAGGGCAGGCTGGTTGTAAAACCCTTCCCAGGAGGATCTCAGAACAATATGCAACATTTTCTAGCATAACTTCCCATTGATTTCTATGGTGTTGTTCTGCTGTAAATCACCTGTTCTCTGCCCTTAAATAACCAAGATTTACAGCCTCCCTGCCAAGAGGGATAGCCAGGAACAGAGATGGTTCTTTGTCTTCCCATCAGGAGCTGCTGGCTGCCTTATGTGCAATTTGAACAACAAGATTTGGGCAAGACTGGGAAAAAGCACAAGAGAATGCCCCCAAACGGAGAATCCAGCAGGAAGGGCACACAAACACCTGTCCAAAGGACACTTCAGGGGTGAGGCATCCACAAGTTCTCTTGGCAGGAGAGAGGGATAGCCAGCATCTCTAGCAACAAAAATAACATGATCCCTTGCAGAGAAAAGCCTCCAGATTTCTAA
The DNA here is from genome assembly GCF_014805655.1 of Passer montanus. Classification (NCBI taxonomy): domain Eukaryota; kingdom Metazoa; phylum Chordata; class Aves; order Passeriformes; family Passeridae; genus Passer; species Passer montanus. Next base: position 1,115,850 of record NW_024360386.1, on the reverse strand, counting down.
AGGCAGGGGGTTTGGTTTGGTTTTTTTTTTTCAAAAAAGGGACTTTTTCTGCCCTGGAAAGAACAGGTTGGTGCCCACTTGGGTCAGTGAAGCAAAGGCATCATCCCTCAGCTGTTGGATGGAGCCAGCCCTCTCTGTTGGATTTTTCCTGAGAGGACCATGGGGATGAAATCTGCTTTTTCCTTACTGCCTGTGTGCCCTGGGGAGGAGAGGGAAAAGCAGCAGGCACAGAAAAAGAAAAGGAAAAACAAAAAAGGGAAAAATATGTCAATAATTTAAGAGACAAAGCTCCTGCCACGGAACCCAATCTCTTCCAGGCGCCCGCAGCAGCTTTTGGACACCTTGATTAATCATAACTGGCTACATATTATTTCCCTATAAGCAAACTACAATGTTACTCATACAAACAGCTTAATCTTGACAGCTGCAAAATGCCAGGATTTAATGTGGGACGGAGGGAGTTTTGCCATATGTTGCCACTCCGGGCCTGAGACATTCTAATCCGCAGCATATTGCCTGCCGGAAACAGCCATTTCAGGGAATGCCTCCCTTCCCTTTTAATTGCATTTGTTGTCTCCAGTTCACGTTGGCTTTTCGTTTTCCTGCCAGCACGGAATAAATCAGTATCTCACGGGGGGGAGCTTGGGTTGGGTTGTTTTCTTCTCTCGGTTCCTGTTCTTGAAGAAAGGGGGTTGAATATCAGAACCCTGATGGTCCTGGATGATCCAAGCCCCAGCCAGGGGGATTTGGAGCCCTGGCAGGGGGGTCACAAACCCTGGCATGCAGCCAAAGACCCCTGTGGCTTTGAGTTTGACCCATGGAACAAATTACCACCTCTGTTAGAAGAACTAAAGGTCACAAAACATTTATATAGCATAATAGTAGTAGTTATAGGGTAAAAAGCAAAATTTTGGGGGGTTTACTACAGGGGTCTAGGAAGCAAGATGGAGGGATCTGGACGTTGTCCTGTTTTTCTTCCTTCTTCTTCCTGGCCTCCATCTTCTGGGTGATGGTGGCTCTTTGGGATTGGTGTAGAGTAGAAACTCACTGTCTAACAGTGGCGATAGGTATTGGAACATAACTGTAAATATCAAATATGTAGCTTATGGTATAAAAGATAACACCAGCCCTGTGGGTAGGCAGTGTGCCTCAGACTGACCTGCAGATCAGACCTCTGCAGGTCTGAGAGAAAATATTGTGGATAAGAAATAATAAACAACCTTGAGAACGTGAGCCAAAGACTCCTGACTTCTTCTTTGACAGCTCGGTTGGGGAAAAGAGACTTTTAACACACACCTTGGGGTCTTCCTGACCAGAGAAAATCCTGGGAGTTGAGGAGTTTTTGTAGGGCTTGGGGTCACACACCCATTCTGGCTGGTCCCACTCCCAGCCCACTGTCCCAGAGGCTGCCAGGTCAGGAGAGGCTTCCTGATCATGTCTGTGCTCACTGGAATTGCCAGATGTAAACAACAGGCGAGACTTTTCATCTCCTTTTCATCTCCTGCTTGGTAATCCCCTTTTCCTTGATGAAACGACCTGGCATGGCAGTGTTAATTTCAGCTTTTTCCTGCTCTCTGTCTGAAATTCGAGGAGGTGGTTAAGTTCTCCACTCCTATTTGGAGATGTGAGCATGGGGAAGCCAGAAGGCCATGCCAGGGTGAAAGACGAATTCTTGGGAGAGGATAAATTGGTTGGTTTATGTGTCCCCACCTTTTTCTCTCTTTAAAAACCTATTCCCCATTAGTGGAATATGTGGAAAAAGCACCACTGCACCTTCCTGGGCAGGAACGAGGTGCTGTGGGCACCATCTGAGTGGTGGTGGACAACAAATAAGGGAAATTCTCTGTATCCTTCATTTTCCAGCACCAGGTAAGGGAAGTCTGGAATTTTACTCCAGCTGTGATTGAAGCAGAACCCTGGGAACACACAACTGTACAAAAATGACCCAGGATAAGTGGAAATCAGCCATGTCACCACCTTCCATGCAAGATCTCTGCTGTGCCTCCAACACAGAATCACTTAGGTTGGGAAGGACCTCTAAGATCATCAATTCCAGCTGTTAACCCAGCACTACCAAAGCCACCACTGCTCCATGTCCTAAACACTCCTGCCTGCACCTCTGTATTTGCTGTCCCTTGGTTTTCTGCAGGTGGCCATCCTTTCTGACCAAGGAAGGGAATTTTTTGCACTTTTCTATTTTTTTTTGCAAAGGTTTGGTTGGTTTGCACCTGTGATTTTCCTTTGCAGCTGCTGAAAAAGGAGAAAGTTTTGCCACCAAGCTATTACAGCTCCTGCAGGCTCTCAGAAGGCTTGGATGCAGTTTCCAGCTGTGTTGCAGAATTCCTGTGTGACCCAGCTCATGCAATTTTTATAAGTTTCATTTTTTCCCCCTTATGAAAAAGGGAAACAAACAAAATACCTATTTTTCTCCCTGTTCCACTGCTCTTCCTGCTGGTTCCTACCCAATTGCTCTGTTACATCCTTATGGGGTGGATGAGCCCTCAAATTTAAGTCCCTTTCTCTGACAGTGGTGTCCACCTCACAGTCCCTTTTTATGCCATAAAGGCAGGATTCTCCATGGACATTGGAGGCAGGAGAGGAAAGCCATGAGGTTAAATTGCAGCAGAAACAGTGAAAAGTGAGGGAAATTGGGGAAGATTGTTCCGATCCTTGGAGCAATCCTGCTCATTGTTTGTCAGGGGGCAAAACCATTGTCCAACTTGTCCCTGGATCTCTGGAAGTGGATCCTGGATCTCCAGCACCCTGATGCTCTTGCCCTTTGACATTCCTCATGGGCTAGATCTCCCTGTCACAGTAAGATCCCAGACTTTGCTCCCTCCTGCCCACTCTCCATGAAAAGAGCCCCTGTTCCTCCCAGGAAGGTGCCTGAGGGCAGACTGATACATGATGCATTTTGTTAGTCAGATCTGTGCCATGACTCAAATGATGGAAAGGCACATGGTAATTCTTTGGGCTAAATAATTCACGTTAAAGCACTTCTTTGTTGCCCCTTTTACCACATAAATCCATAACTCAGCGTGGAAAGGGGAAAGAAAGGTTAATTGCCCACTTGCCCGAGTGGAATTGTGATGGGATTCATCTTCCCCCATCTCAGATGTCTGGTGACAGTACCCACAACTCAAATTCACGTCTTTTATGCAAAGCAATTGCTGCACTGCTCTTCTTAGGAGCACAACATGAACAGGAAGAACTGGAAAATCACTGGAACAATTTTCCTGCCTAAAAGGCAATGAAATATTGAAGTTTTTCCTCTAGATGTGGTGCAAAGGCTTCGCCTGTGCCCAGTGTGGGAGCTGCTGGGGTGGGAGCAGGGTTAAATTGTGGCTGCTCATAATGAACTATCTAATAATGGAATATTGCAATGGATTGGGTGGGAATGGACCTTAAGGATCATCTTGTTCCAGTTTCTGCCATGTAAGGACACCTTCCACCATCCCAGGCTGCTCCAAGCCATGTCCAGCCTGGCCTTGGACATTCCAGGGATCCAGGGGCAGCCCCAGCTGCTCTGGGAATTCCAGCCCAGCCAGGAATTCCTTCCTAGTATCCCATTTGACCCTGCTCTCTGGCAGTTTTAAGCCATTCCCCCTTGCCCTGTCCCTCCATCCCCTGTCCAAAGTCTTTCTCCAGCTCTGCCACAGCTCCTTTAGGGTACTGGAATGTTCTACAAGATCTCCCTGGAGATTTTTCTTCTCCAGGCTGCCGAGCTGCTTGGGGAGCTTCCATCAGTCCTGATCTAAGGGACCCTTAAAAGAAAATCCATTCTTGCCTGGCTACTTGGACAAACCTTGTGAGCAGTGGGAGAAAGGAGCACCTTCAGACACCTCACACTTTATCCTGCAGCTGTGGCCTCCAGGAGAAAATTATAGATTGTGCCTTGGATATTGGAATGATTTGGGGGTGAGTGGCTCAGACACAAACTCTGCTCAGTGGCCAGGGGTATGTCTAAGGTCAAACCAAATGAATTCCAGCTGGAATGGAGCTGGGCAGCCTCAGCTGTACTCAACATCAGACCAGAGAGGTCATGGAAAGTTGTCCAGTGTTGCAGTAAGGTGGAAAAATCATGAAGAAAGGCTTAGTAAAACCCAGCCTGCTCTCCTGGAATCAGTGGCTGGCCTTGTCAAAGCTGGCACTTTGCAAGTTCCCATGTGAAAGCAATCCTGGTGTGAGCAGTTCATTAACATAACAATCAATTACTGGGTAAAAAAAAAAATCCATTTTGCACCTGTATAAACTGGTTTTAAGCTGTTAGATAGAAAAATGAAAAATATCTCTCACAAACAACTTTCTCTACATGTAAGAGAGTTTGAGTGACCAATAAATACAGAATAACAATTACTAACCAATAAAGTAATTGGCAAGAAATCTCATAACCAATTGGAGTCCCACACGAGGTCTGTAAAAGTGTATAAAAAGGAGTTATGTGAATAAAGAATGGCCTTTTTTCCACCATGAAGAAAATGGAGTCTGTGTGATTTATTCCCATAGTCCAGGACTCTTTCCCTGCTCTTTCCTCTCTTCCTGGCAGTAGATAAAGTTGTTATTTTAAGCATAACACATTTGCACACGAATGGGGATCCATGTCATGAGCAACAAATCATGTCTGAGCTTAGCAAGAGTGAATACCCACCCACCTTGTGTGTGCTGTCCCTGCTGTCCCCAAACCACAGCTGCCAGCTCTGGAAGAGGGTCTGGATTGGAGAACACTTTCTGAGTTTGTCATCTCTTTTAGAGCAGCAAGAAATTTTATTGTTTAATTTTTATTTTTTTTTTTGTGCTAGCAAATACTTTACCTGTAAAATAAACAGTTTTTACCCACTTTTCTCCAAAAAAGTATTTTTCCTAAACCAGTTAAAAGAAGAGACAATTAAATTTACTTTCTAGAAGAACCCCTTGAGAAGTTCTCTCCCAAATTTACCCTAAACCAAGACACATACGTTATTGGTGACTTTATGATCTTCGTATCCCCATTCATCTGTTTAGCCCAGAAATAAGTTTTACACCTTTAAGATTTACACCTTTAAGATTAAGGGAAAAATGCTGCCTAGGACACTCATCAGGCAAGTTTTGTTCAAAAGCATCAAAAAATGTTCAGTGAAGTTCATCCTCAACTCTTCTCAAGAAATACATTTCATTATTTCTGAGAATATTAAGAACCTCACAAGCACACAACCTGTTAAACCTTAATTAAAATTGAAAAAAAAATTCCGCTTTTAGATCTATAAACTGGGAGTGTAGAACCCACAGAAGCCATAAATTATACAAAATATTTTTTATCTCTGTATGTATATTTAATGGTATCATTATTAACCCCAATTACATCACAAATCTCTGAAAATTTCATTAAACAGGTAAACTATTTATACTTTTTATGCAAAATATAACAGTAATTCAGCACCAGCTCAGGCCTGCACACACGCCTTCGGATTTGCTCTCATTTGCATATTGCTGAATTTACACAGTGTGTTTTGCTAATTAATTTTTATCTGGAAGCCTCTAAAGCAGTGCCGTGTTTTCCCTCCTCCAAGGATGACTTGTGTGGCTGTCTCTTCCCAGGGAATGATTTAATAAGAGAGAGGGACTTTTCCTGGGGAAGTTAATGGGGTTCATAAATTCAAAGTGAAGAGTCTTTTTTATGGCTTGGGTGGTTTAAACAACACAAAAGATGTCCTCTGGCCTTGACTTAAAACATCCCTGTGAAGAGCTTCTTGTGAAGAACAGGAGCTCACCTGATTTCAGAATCACCAGCACAAAGCCTGAATTTTTTTGGGGGTGTTTAGAAGCATTATCAGCCCAGCCAGGAAAATCTTTGTGATGCATCTGGAAACTCTTCATGTGACCACAGACTCAAAGGCTGAGCTGATTTTGTGATAACTTGTAGAGGTCAGAGTTGTAATCCTGTGGCTTTCAGCTTCTAAATCATCACAAAATGTGCAGGAAAAATTGCTCTGGCCACCAGAAGAGTTCCCATTATTCTTTTCATAACCAGTTATAATGCAGTTATCCAAGCACCTTGCACTTTAATGTGAGTTTTTAATAGCAATTTCTCCCCTTAAAACTTAGACTTATTTAGGTTGGAAATGACCTTTCAGATGGAGAACAAAATCAGCTTCAGCAAAATCAGCTGAAATCCTTGTAAATCAGAGTGCAGCTTTTGGAGAAGCTTTCTCCTCCCTTTATGATTGCAGCTAATTAACATAACTCTCTTTCTGCGTTCCAAAATGTTCATTTCATCCACCCCCCTGAATTTTGCAACAATTCACCGAAGATTAATCACTAAAAGTGGCATTTCTCTGTAAAACTAAATTAATCAGTGCTAGAATTTTCCAATACGATTGGTACCAGTCAATGTGAGCTCGTGGGAGATTAATCACTAAAAGTGGCATTTCTCTGTAAAACTAAATTAATCAGTGTTATTAGAATTTTCCAATATGATTGGTACCAGTCAATGTGAGCTTGTGGCTCCAGCATGAGGCTGAATTCAGAGGGGTTTACATGAGATTAATTTAAGTCAAGCCTTACTGCCAGGGCCTCCAGCTGCGCTGAACTCTCCTCTGAAAAAAATCAGCAAAATCAGCACCTACCTTAGTTCTGACTGCATTTGGGTGAGCTGAATCATTCCCTGGAAGTGCCAGGATCTCCCCTAAAAGTTACAAATGTGATCACCTATTGCACAGATGTTTGCATGCAGTCAAAGGAGCCCCACTCAAGTCTTCAAAGGGTCATTTGTCCACATTTTTCTTGCTCTGAAATCATGGGAGGACCCACCAGTCCCACAAGGTTTTGTCTGAAGGTGATGGGACATGCTGGGAGACAACATTTGAGCAACAGAGTGCTGCCCTGTTGATGACAGATGTGCAATGTCCAGGTACTCAGAGCTGAGCTGAACAACTCAGAATAAAAAGGGAAACCTCAAGCTGGCCTGTCCCAGTCCCTGCTCCTGACAAAGCTGCCTCTGCCATGCTGAGCACAATCAGGTTGTGAATATCAGTGTTTTTAAGGCCAACCTCTGCAGATGTCAAGAGAGACACCCTGATGTCTCCTCCTCCTCCTCTTTCCCATGCTCCTGTCTCCAAACTTTGTTCTTTTCCATGCTCTTTGACAGGCCTTCCTCCTTGGGTGATCCCTGGCAGGAATTTAGGATCACAGCAATGAGTGACCCATTTTGGGCTGTGGGGAAACTGTGGAGAGATGAAACTAGAAATGAAGCTGGCCCAGGAACTGGGAAGTAAAGGTTATTTCTTTAGATGTCAGCAAGGAGAATGAATCAGTCACAACTACTTAAGGAACCTCAGGGAACAGTTCAGGCATGTGTGATGCATGAAGGCAGATCTAATTGGGGTGATTTTTTTGGGAAGAGGTTCATTAAAAAAAAACCAAAAAAACCTGCCTGTCTCCATGGCAACTGAACATGTAGGGGTGCACTTGGCCTCAGTTTATGACTGTCCATCTCTTAAATAAAACCAAATTTGTTGTTTCCCCTCTCTTTTCTTAGGCAGAAGCCTGACTCTCTTTACCCAATATTACATGAGTGGTTTTTTTCTCCCTCAGAATACAAAAAACTGAGCAGATCCAGTCTGCTGGAAGTGCAGGGGGGTAGCTCTGGACATCCAACCCCTTGGTCTCCAAAGAAAACTTTATCTCATGCGTTTATTGTGAGCTAAATCTGGCCCAGATGTGACACATTTTCTAAAAATTGCTGGGCCAGCTCATGCAGGGGATGAATCAAGCAAAGCAATCATGACCTTACGTCAAATCTGAGGACTCTGCCCATGGCTTTCATTAGTTAATTGAATTAAATCCCCATGTGGATCTGTCCTTATCAATCAGCAGGTCCAAGCACACTCAGCCAGAATCCTCTGCTCCTGCCCAAAGAATGGGAATGGATCATTAGGGAAAGCAAAAAGCCTCTCCAGAACAAATATTAATGCTGTCTCCAAGTTACTTGACACGGACTGGCAAATACAGGAGAGCAGGGGAATATAAAAGATGATAAAAATAGTTCTGTTGCAGCTCCTGAAAACAAAACTCTTGAAAGGTTTTTGTTCTGGAGGAGGGATGGAGGTGCATTGTAGTGTCATTATTGTAGCTCTTCGTGTGGATCACTGGATTGGGGCAGTTAATTGTTTTTCAGGATTAGCCCATGGATAAAATCATACAGACCTGAAGGACAGTGCTTTATGTATTGCCAACAATATATTAGCTCCTCTTTCAACTGATAAAATAATTAAGGGCTTGGTTGAAAGGGCATATTTCTCTCTGTGGCCACTGGTGCCTGAAAGCATGAAATTTCAGAATGTTTCCAATAGTTGTTCATTGAAAGAGGAATAATCCATTTTCTGCCTAATTATTTTCAAGAGAGCAATAAAAACTGAATTAGGAATATTTAAAAATGTAAAAAGTGCTCTACATTCAAATGGCTTGAACTTTGGTGATGTACCATCGTTTGCAGATGATAATGAAAATGTTAACCTTGGGAGAAACCATTTTGTCCACAAATTAATGACAAATAAGAGGAATATTAGCTGCAGATTAATTGCTAAGCTCACATACTGCAGTGTGTGCTATATTTAAGTTGTCATTTGGTTCTGCAGGTTATATAACTAACTTTTAATTCACTTTTCCTCATCTAGAAAAAGGTTTCAGAATGACAGAAGAGACTTAATAGCTTTCACTGTGGAATATGTGAAAACACTGAGGAATGGCACCAGCAAATGGATGGCTGAATAACCTGAGTGAGTCTTACGACATTTCCCAGTTATTAGAAATTAACTATTATGGCAGAAGAAAATTGATCAGCTACAATTTTCATATTCCTGAAGGATGATGAAAATGGAGATGGTACTTTTAGGAACTCTTAACTGATTTCATTTCTTTTCACAGAAAGTTAAAAGCTGATCTGGGTTGTGGAGTTTCTTGATTTTCTTTTTTTTTTTTCTTTAATGGCACAGTCATAAAAGTAAAACAGTCTGATGTTGCATGAGAAGGAATTTATGATATAATGAGTTCGCTGAAGAGTGAAGTTAAAACAAAAAAATGATAAATCCTTTGGTCACACTGGTAACTCCTATCAGAAAACAAACGATGACAAAATAGAAAATACAGAAAAGGACTTTAGTTCTCTAATGCTTGACTTCACAATTTGATTTTGGTAAGGAAAATCCCATTCATCAAGGACCTATCTCTGTAACACATTTACTCTGGGGCTATTTTCATCTCTCAGTTCTCTCAGTTTTTTAAAAACTCATGGCAATGATGCTGGGCAGTTTTATACTAAGCACAGCATGGAAGGACTATTTTTGGGGGCAAAAACCCCCTCACTCTGGGCTTGCTGTGCTTTTGAGCTGGGGTCCCTGGGGTCACAAATGTCCTGAGGATAAGGGCAGTGCTCAGAAAAATATCAGCTCTGGGTGTGCCTGGGCTGGGCACTGGGAATCTGACACCAGCACTGGGGACCAGGGACAATCAGTGAAAAATCAGTGTTTGGACAGGGAAATCAATGTTTGGACAAGGAAATCAGTATTTGGTTGTCTTTTCTTTATGAGCATGGATTTAAAAGGGCTCTGGGTGAATTCCTGCCTGCAGTGGGGTCTGCACATTTGTCCTCTTGCTGCATTTCTCCCCTACTCAAATCTAACTCATGGTGAAGGCCTGCCTGGCCAGGGAAATAATCTTCTCTTGCCTTATGGGATAAACAAATGGATTCCAAGTACAGACTGCAGAAAATGAGTACCCAAAACTATTGGAATGAATCTGCAGTCAATGATTGACTCAGGTGCTGCAAGAAAAACCACCAGCTGCTGAAGTGGCCCCTGCTGGGATGTGAACTAAGCTGCATATGGCAAAAAAAAAATACAGACTGCAGAAAATGAGTACCCAAAACTATTGGAATTAATCTGCAGTCAATGATTGACTCAGGTGCTGCAAGAAAAACCACCAGCTGCTGAAGTGGCCCCTGCTGGGATGTGAACTAAGCTGCATATGGGAAAAGAAGAGCAATTTTAGTCATTAATGCTGCCCATGACACCTGGCCAAGCATCCCTTAGACTTCAGGAGTGGATTCTCTGGTGTTAAATTGGCACTGACACCCCTTGCAGGGTTGGGCTGACACCAGTTGCTCCATCCTTCATGTGGATTATTCTGGTAGACCTCACCCAGATCAAGCTGATACTGCTGCAACAAGGGCTCTCCTGCCTGTGCAGCAATGTGCTTCCACAAAATCATTCAGGATATAATTTCTGAATGTTTGACACCGGTATTCCCAGAGCGAGACGATGGTGAGAAGATTCACTGCTTCAGCTGATGGATAAAAGTTTGGATTTTGGTCCTTAACAGGTTTGGGATGGAATGGTTTTTAAATTTCATTCAGTGCCACCCCCTGTCATGGGCAGGGACACCTTCCACTATTCCAGGGTGTTCCAAGCCCCATCCAGTCTGTCCTGGCACACTTCCAGGGATCCAGGGGCAGCCACAGCTGCTCTGGGCATCTTGTGCCAGGGCCCCACCACCCTCACAGGGAAGAATTTATTTTTAAAACACATCAAGACCCGCCTGCTATCAGTTTCAAGCCATTACTTCCTATCACTCAATTCCCTTGTAAATTGTTCCTTTTCATAACATCCTCAAAAATGGATATGGGCTCCTCCAAGGAGTGAGGATTGTGTGGGACACCAGGGAAATGTCTGTCCTCTTGCTAGCTGAACCATTCAGAGAAAAAGATGGTTTTTCACATCATTTAAATTCTAGGTATATTTGTGGTTGGTTTGTTTGTTTATTTGTTCATTTTTGTTTGATTTTTTTTCCCCTATTCATTCTTTTCCTAGCTGTACCATCTAGTTCAGATTTCATACATAAATAAAATAAATACTTTGATCTGTCTTCTGATGGTTAGTGTTTTTTTCACATAACATCCCATCACTTTCCCCTTAGAGGTATCATGATCCTAAAATTGGGTCCAAACTCCAAAGCTTTAACATAAGCTATAAAACACTTCAAGGGATAATGGGATATGCATCCACTTTCTCTGCATGGATGAGCCAGCACTGCAGAGGTCAGGAGAAGGAGATCTGTCTTTAACACCCAGCAACAAGCAGGAAAATTTGTGTTGCGGGGAAAAAGGGAGCACTCCTGACGTGTTGAGGTGCTGGGGAAAGGCTTGGCAGAAAAAACTAGAAACAAGTTTTAAAGATGGCTTTGCAAAAAAGACCAGATATTTTAGAGAATTAGAACTGTGAAAGATGTATTGTAGTAAGAGCACATGGGGTAAAATCATAGGTGATTGGTGTCAGAAGTATTAGTAGCATTGTGTGGCAAAAGTTAATAGGTGAGAAAATATTTATGAGTTATTGTAAATAGGAAATAAGTTGGTTTCTGATAGAATGACATTGAGTTTTACATCTCTTATGTTTCACTTTTTCACAAGACTGATAACAGAATAAAATCTTTTAAAATGCTTCTCAGCTGCCCCATCTCTGTAGAGCTGGGATCTTCCAGCAGGGAAAGGCTTGGCAGGGAGGGTGGAAGCTCTGGAAGCAGGGAAGGGCAGTGGGAATGGGGCTGTGACCATGAATCCAATGGCACAGCCAGAGAGGAGCTGGCTCATAAAGATAATTGATGGCTGCTCTCTCTGGCACTCACATTTTTCAGCCAGACCCCCTTGTGGAAGAAGAAGGATCCATCCTCTCCTGGATGTTAGATGATGGTGAGATTAGTGGCCTAGGAATTATGAAGTCCTCCCTTTGACTCCCTCTGGCTGCCAGCATT